>NW_024545894.1:0-31950 GCF_018152505.1 Drosophila elegans | reverse complement strand
CAAGAATTGTGTTTTTGTCAGTGTAACTGATCAAGTGGCGTGTTTTGCTGCGAAACAACAACAGGTTTCGCTTTAGCGGAAAACGCGATTCCTCCAGGACAATCTGATTCCTGAAGCAATTCAATGGCTTGTCTGTTGAGTCGACCGTGTAGGTCAGGGAGAGTTCGCTGTGAACGGTTGCAGCGTCCGAACGTAGCTCATCTTGTAGAGCATTAATGTTTTGCCTTGAAAGGGCATCCGCCACCAAGTTCTCTTTGCCTGGTTTGTAAAACATTTTGGCATTGTGCTGGTCAATGTAAGCTTTCCATCTTTTAATCTTGGAATTTGTGTTCTTGTCCGCCACAGCGAATGTGAGTGGCTGATGGTCTATGAAAATGTTAATTTCCCTAGAGCCGTACAGAAAGTTCTGCAGTCTGCCTAAAGCCCACACAATGGCCAGCAATTCTCTTTCGTTGGTGGCATACTTTTGTTCGGCTTGTTTTAAAGCGCGAGAAATCATTGTTATCGGCCTATTGCCTTGGGAGAGAACCGCCCCAATTCCACTGGCCGAAGCATCCGTGGTCAAGTCGAACGGTTTCTGAAAGTCTGGATACATTAACATGACATCTTCTGATGCCAAAATATTGCGTAGACGGTGGAACGCATCGCGTTGAACTTCATTAAATTCAACAGGGATTTTCTTTGATACGTGCTTGCTAACCGAACCATTTTCCCCTTTAAGTATGTCCGATATCGGACGAGCTATAGCGGCAAAGTCTTTTATAAAGACCCTATAGTAGCCGGCTAACCCCAAGAAGGATCTAACATGGCTTTGACTTTTTTGGGATCGGATGTTGCTCCATTTTTGGTTACGATGAAACCCAGGAATTCAATACTTTCTTTGAAGAATTGAGTCTTTTCAGGGCCTACACACATGTTGGCGTCGATTAGACATTTTAACACAATGTTAATGTGTTGAACGTGCTCCGTTTCATTTTTAGAAAAAATGATGACGTCATTAACATAGACAAAGCAAATCTTTCCTATGTGCTCCCTCAGGATATCATCTATTGCTCTTTGGAATATGCTGCTTGCATTGCGCAGGCCGAACGGTAGGCGACAGAACTCATACTTGCCGCTGTTTACCGAAAACGAAGTCTTTTCGCGGTCATGCTTCGCAAGGTAGATTTGGTGATACCCGGACTTTAAGTCAAGGGTAGTGAAGTATTTTGCCTTTCCTAGACTTGCTAAGATCATAGGGATGCTCGGCATGGGGTAACGGTCCGGTATGGTTTTTTCGTTCAATTTCCTGAAGTCGATTACCAACCTTTTTTTTGGGTTACCGTATGGGTCAGTGCCTTTTTTATCTACCACCCAAGTTGGGCTGTTGTAAGGTGATCTGGAGGGCCTAATTATGCCGTCGTCAAGGAGTTGTTTGACCTCTTTGTTTATGAAATCATCTGCATTTGAGAAAGCTTTTTTGTTTCTGAGTATCATGTCCCTGAACTCTTTCTTTACGGAAGGGGGAACTACGATGTCGTTGACATCGGTGAAGTTCACGTCAGCACATTGATAGTACTGGAGTTTTTCGGATATACCCTGGTATTCCAGAGTATTTTTTTCCAAGTTCAATTTGACCCCGGCTTGTGTTAGCAAGTCGAAGCCTATGATGGCGTCGAAAGAGTTTAGGGTATCGAGGAGAAAAAATGGGGAGGTATATTTGAAAATATTCATCAAGCATTTGCGCTTGATTTCGGTAGACCCGTGGATCGAGTTCACCGAGAATGACTTGGCGACCGGCGTTATGGTCTTTAGCTCTGTTAAGGGCTTAACATAATTCTTTGCCGCGCCAGTGTCAATCAACATCTTCAGAGTTCTCCCAGCCAACCGCCGTTCAATGTACGGAAGCCGGGAGTGTTCCCTAAAAAATTAACCGAGTCGTCACAAGGTGCGAACTCGTTTTCACTCTCTAACTCTTCAACTGCCTCTTTGGCCGCCTTCTCGTACTCTGTTAAAGCTTCTTTGGAGTCAGTTTGCACGACATTGTTAATGCGTTGGCGTCTTTGACCTGTTGAACGGTCTGACGAGCTCTTGCGTTTTGGTGCGTTGGATTCATTAGCCTGACGCTTGCTATAGTCGGTTTTTTGTCTGTATCTGGAGGAAGGGTCAACTTCCATGGGCTGTGGAGTCTCGGTTTGCTTGTCTTTAGGGGTCTGGGGCTGGGGACCGCCATTTTGGCGTTTCACAAAATGGGGATTTTTCTCCTGATTTTGCTCATCTCTGTTAAATCTGGTCGGTTTGCCTTGGGCACGGATTTTGTTACCCTTAGCAATTTGCGCTCGGTCCTGTAGGGCTTATCGTAAGAGTTGGCAAACATGCTTCTCTCAATGCTAGCTTCTGCTTCTCTGGCCAGGGCCAGCGCGGATGGTAGATCTTTTGGTTGTGCAGGGAACACAACCGCTCTCAATGACTTTTTAAGGCCGGAGATGAAGGCGTGTAAGGCGTCGTCTCTAACCTCCCGGTTGAGCAAATCAGCGCCCTCTTGGTCGTGAGACATTACGATTTTATTGGTAACGAGCGTGAGTTTCTTTTCTACGTCATCGTAGTATTGCATGAGGGACATTTCGCCCTGCGAAACTAACTCCAAACTCTGTCTCAACAAACGCAAGGATGTTTTATCCGAGTATGTGCAATCTAGCCTAGCTATTATTGCATCGAAATTTAGGACAGTGTTGTGAGACACCAGTAAGGCTCCGGCTGGGCCTCTGATTTTGTTCTAATAATCGCTACCGCTTGGTAGTGTGCAGTGCTCTTGAAGCCTTAAATAGCCGTACGCGTAGATAGCGCTGCCTCCAGCACATAATCGTCCCTACTCCGCACGTTAAAATGTCAGATCCATTTGATTTTTGGATCGACGGATATTTTCTCGTAAGTCGTGATTTGCGGCGTTTCCACCTGCAAACTCTGTACTTGTGTAGCCAAAGCGTTTATTTGTGCTGTGAATTGATATTGTTGTAGCGCTAAAGCTTGCCTGACGGCACCCTCAATGAGAGCCTGAACCTGGGCTAGCTCCAATTCTTCTAAGCGGTGTCTGTTGGATTAGTATCTACTGGGCAATTGACTTCCCCCTCCCAACTATCGTCACTATTCTACTTTTATTTCACTATAATTCCAACTCATTGGCTTCTGGTTGGCACTTTTCAAAACTTAGGCCGATCGTGAAAGGTTGGCATGTAAAGCTGTTGGCAATAATAGAAAATAAAGTATCTTGGGGTATGCAATATTTATTATAAAATTTGTTAAGGGTATGCAGTAAAAAATATAATGCTGTCGAAAGTATGCAATAATTATTTGTTTAGGATTTGCAATGCTTTATTAAAAGAGCGCTGATAAAAGTATGCAACGATTTTAGCAAAAGTGTGCAATAGTTTTGTTTAAGGTATACAATGTTTTACTGAAAAGTAACGTTGGCAAAAGTATGCAACAAATTTTAGCAAAAGTATGTAACGTTAAAAATGAAATGCTAGCAGAGATGTGCAGCAATATTTACTTTACTTGTTTTTGTTTTTTTACGTATCGGTACGTGGCGTTCGTTAATAGTTTCTTCAAAGCCGAAATCACTTATGAACTTACATGTCAATGGGTTCTTGTTTATTGATTGGGCGCCAATTAAGTCTTCCGATCCGTGGGCGTGATGACTTCCTTCCTTCGATGAGGTGTTGATGTGTCCAATAATTGGTTACTGGAACACTGATGATTACGTTGCGGGAAACCTTCCCAGTTGTCCGTCTTGGACGTGGTCAACTATGATTGATAACATAATTAATGTTTTGTATTTTCGTTTCACGGCGATGCCGGAGCTTTAATCTTTTATCGACTTATGGAGTTGCGATCTAGATTGAGAAGGCTACAGAAATATTCAAACTTAAGTTAGCCCTGCGAAGTCAATGCATCACGCCATTCGCTCGAGTCGGCGTGCCGACTCAGCATTCTTGCGCAAGCAACACGGTGTCCATTTACAGTGGCTGCGCGCAGAACTCTTGGTAGCGAGTCAGCATTGCTTACAATAATATTACTTTGTTGCTGAGGGCAAACAGAATGCTTAAGGCTTTGTGTTAAGTGTTGTAGTATTTGTTGCTGAGGGCAACCAAATTATTTATGATTGTGTATGAATAACAATGTATGACAGAAAAGAGTGTATCTTATGTGCTTAGTTCTTAACTTACATACACAAATAATGTAATAATGCGTACACTGAAGGACCGTAATGACGTCATCATAAAACATTATAATTATTTTAAAAATAAATGATTGTTTTTTAAACTTTTGATTATGCAGATGCAAAGAAAAAAACAAACAAAACATAAATACATTTTTGTTGAGTCGATTTTTTTTACCAATATTGGCAACTCGGGCACCAAAAGATGGCAGTTTTAAAAGTTAGAAAATCTTATATTGTTTAGTGGTTTACATTTTTGTTTGATTTTTTGTATTTTGTACTTAAATGTGTGTAAAAATGAACGAAATCCAGTTTTACTTTTTTTTAGAAATAAAATATGAAAAAATTATTAATATTTTCCGACTTTGGTTTGGAATAACTATCAGCCCTGTTCCAGTTTTCACATCCGAAAGATTTGCACGGAATCTAAGTACCCTCTGTAAATACTCTGTTAACTTTCGCAAAAAACTCCGCAAGAACAAAATTTAGTTCTTTTAAAATACTTTCGATAAAGTGCGACTTAAAGTGCAAATGTAATTTTTACCTTATAGTCGGATTCCATTGGCGCATTAGAACGCATTTAGCCTAATGCGCATTTATTTACACAGGGAATCCCATAAGGCTAAGTGCCGCATTTAAAATAAATGCGACATGTTGGGAATTAGGAAAAATAACGGAAAATACCGATGTTCAACGATATTTTATTCGTGCCACCACTTCAACAGGTGTTTTCAATATGCAAGGTTAACGCAATTTTTGATTACTTTCGAATATAAAATCTATTTTATATGAAAATGACTGAAAAAAAGATCGCTCGATGCAAATTCTGCTCGCAGTACCACAATGCATGACTGCTACATCTCTGGCAGGAAATAACTCCCGCATTCCTGCCCTTTTTAGAAACTGTGGTGGTCTCCCTTGCAAACCCGTTGGCAAATACCTCGGTCGCATTATGAATGTCCTGCTGAGCATTAATTAATTTCTTTTGGATTTGCCAAAATTCAAAAGTAAACAACCCAGATCAGCTGTTCGTGCCACTCACGTGTCGGAGTAGCATTTGCTAAATGCAAAGGCGCCAATGAAATCAGGCACGTTTAAAAAGTCCACTAATGCGGCAATAAAATCAGGCTATTATTCTTTTAATGTTTTAAGAACATTGTTGCATAACAGATTTGGTAAACAGTAACATATTTGGTTTTTAAAAATCATTTTGTGATGGCACCTCAGAATCGCTTCGATTCTAACCTACTGGAGTTTTGCAAATCCGTCGCCCCTGTTCTAGTATCCGAACGAATTAAATAGAAACAAAGCAGGTCATGGTAAAAAATTTCTTGGGACTCATTTTTAGCAAGCGCTTTTCGTTTTGTTTTTATAAAGTTAGAAGTGTAATTTATCTAAGTTTAGTTGAAAAGTGTTTTTGTTCTTTTTATACCCTTGCAGAGGGTATTATAATTTCAGTCAGAAGTTTGCAACGCAGTGAAGGAGACATCTCCGACCCTATAAAGTATATAAATTCTTGATCAGCATCACTAGGCAAGTCGATCTAGCCATGTCCGTCTGTCCGTCTCTACGCAAACTAGTCTCTCAGTTTTAAAGCTATCTGCATGAAACTTTCCCAAAAGTTGTCTTTCTATTGCAGGTAGTATATAAGTCGGAGCGAGCCGGGTCGGACGACTATAGCATATAGCTCCCATAGGAACAATCGGAAATAAATAAAAAAACATATAGTAATGGTTGAATAATTCAAAATTTCGATTTAAATTTCATCAAAATCGGACGACTATTTCATATAGCTCCCATAGAAACAATCGCAAAACAAATACAAAAAAAATTAAAACTTTGCTGTTTTTAAATTTTTCTTTTAGTTCGACATATAGTAATGGATAAATATTTCAGAATTACGGTTTCAATTTCATCAAAATCGGACGACTGTATCATATAGCTCCCATAGGAACAATAAAAATATATAAAATAACTATCTAATAATTGAGCGGCAAATCATCATAGCTTCAATGTTTTTAAACATATACGCAAGTAAATCATAATTTTAATGTTTTAAAAAATATTTAATTTTTGCAATAGCTACAAGGGTATATGAACTTCGGCTTGCCGAAGTTTGCTTTCTTTCTTGTTTACCCCTTAATTTAATGTACTTATTGTGCAAGCGTGTTGTGTTGGGACCTTTCATAGTCTTTGGCAACTTTGGTCCCGAACAATACTTGTGAAAAGTTCGCAACACTGGTGCCAAGCAGCTGATTCACGCACAAAATTGAAATATACTAAATGTAAGTAAGAAAAACGAATATTTTCTCTATTAAAAATTAATTTTATTAGGAGGAAACATAACAACAAACAAGACGTCGTATTTATGAAGTTTGTGAAAGAGAGCGTGGACATGGCCCAGAGGTTTATGAGTGGCCGTGGATGCAAATTGGAGCGCTCTAGCAGACAATCTAAACACTGTTGGGCCAGATGCGTTTAATGTCCAATAGGTGTTATGTTCTTAACTCGTTATTTGACAAAAGTTGCAAAAACATTGTTAAAATCATACCAACAATCTTTGAATTATTTTGGGCAACACAGCTGATTTCCACTTGAGTTGTTCAACACTTTTGTTGGTCAGTTTCCAACACTGCCTTTAAAATAAGTAGAATTTGCTATTTTTGGCTACCAATGATTTTTTGACTGATTTTAGACATTAAATGTGTGCACCAATAATGCAAAAAGCTTAGGAATGGCAGCGGGCCAAGTGTTGATCAGAGATTTGCCTGGAAAACTTAGGCAAATCACAGGCAAATCAGCTGTTTAATTTCCCCCCAAATAGTAATTTCCCTATCAATCAAGGGAACTTTGCTTATGTTAAAGGGAAATCCGCCAATGTTAACGAATTCACTTGCGAGTGAAAACAGAAGCATATCTTTTAAAAATCTTAAAAATTTTATTTTTAGTTGGTTAAATATTTTAAGAAGATAGTCAGTTTTATATCAGCTTCCTAGTTGTAAAGGGAAAGAATCGACAGATTTTTGGCCAAAAAATTGGTTTTCTGACCCACTGTTGCAGAAAAGCCGTCTGTGTGAATTGGCTCATAGTCGTTATATCGTTATCGATAGAAGCCTCGAGCTAGTGTGTAAGATTTACTTTTATGCAAACTTTTCAACTCTACAAAATTTGGTAACACTTTGCTAACTTTATTCGAGAGCACGGACAAAGTTGATTTAAACTGAATTAAGATGACCAGTCTCGACAAATTAGCAGTATGGCTTGTTGTGATAGTGATCGACAAAAAGCAGAAGCCTTAAGACGCCTTTAAGTCCTCTAATGAGGCCCCAGTCAGCTATCCTAGATTTTGCGAATTCGAAATGATTCCGGGAAATAGGCGAATCAAATAAGCGCTGAATCCAACCACAGAGCACCAACTTTATGTTCGGAATAAAGTTTTGGTTAATGGTTCTGTTGCCTTTACTTGTCATCTAAAAAGGCATATGTATGTGTAAAGAAAAACCATGGAAAAAGAGAATCAGAAATCAAAGATCAAAAGCTCCTTTTTAAAGTAAAATACGACTATGCCAAAGCAACAAAATCACAGTGTGCGGACACCGTCCAAATGGAGTGTTATCAGAGTTAAACGTCCGACTGGTTTCGTTATCTCAGACGCACTGATTTTAACGTTCAAGTTTGAGATTATAAAGAACGATATGTACATGTGCGAGTGTGTATGTATAAGAGCGAATTCAAAATACAAACATATGATTACAGTGAGGAGTAATTAAGTAGTACAAGTTGGCAAAGAATTCAAATTAATTAACTGTTTTTAAACAACGTTATTTATAAACAAATAATAATAAAGGAAAATTGGCATTCAGTTATGATGTCACCGAACACACAGAATACTTCACAAATTTCGGAAGTTAGATAAATCTTTGATAATGCGGTCTTTAAGTAAGTTTTATGAACAATTTAAATACCCAACTTGATAAAATGTATTTGTTTTACCTTCAAAGACAGCAAGATTCTAAATTGAACTTTAACCAACATCGTCGTAATCTTTTACAAATTGGGAATGAAAATATGCACAAACCTCCAAAATATGTGAATGAGGTGATAATGGCTTATAAGAACGCAACTGTCTTGGAACATTTTAGCTACACTAAATACGAAAGAATTAACCCCTAGAATTGGTTATACATAAGAACACTGTAACTAGTGAATAAGTGGAAAAGGGTATAAAAGACGCGATGAGCGCCAAATAAAGATCAGTTCCTAACGAAATACTGTTGTGTTTTAGTCAGGGATTCGGCGGTTAGCGGTATAAGTTGCTAGTTGAACTGAGCGGTTTTAGCTGTCCCCAAGACACGTGATATACGCTGCTAGCATATGGTCCTTCGAGCATAAGATTTCTTTACTCATGTAGACTGCCAAACCGATCGGTATACTTGACGGTATCCATGATAGAAAAGTCCGCAAGGCGCACTTAACGGTGCACTAAGGCAAGATTAGGAAAACAAAAATAAATAGATCGACGATTGCAACCTAAGACTGCTGCGTGGGACGAAAAGGCGGTAAACGTAAGAAAGATCAGGATCAAGCGACAGTGTGCGGCCTTGAAAGGAGACAACTGCGGACGCTTGAATACAGAGCTGCAACGGCGTGGGAAATCCACTTAACGAGGAGCAAGTGCAGAACCGCGGCTAAAATTGTAGCGACAGCGGATGCTTGTGACTGCAGCGCAGCTACAACGGCGTGGGAGGTCCACAAATATACCGAAATCAAGTGTCGGACCGCGGCTTACACATCGTCAAGCGACAGCGGAGGCTTCAGAGTTAGCTACAACGGCGTGGGAGGTCCACGAACCAAGTAACGTACCGCGGCTTACACATCGGCAAGCGACAGCGGAGGCTTGAAAAATAATCTATAACGGCGTGGGAGGTCCACGAAATAATACGAATCAAGCGTCGGACCACCGCTAATAAGATAGTGTCAGTGGAGGCTTGGTGCAAAGAAAAAATCACCAAAACGGCGAGGAGACAGCGGACACGTAGAAGCGTAATCCACGGCAGAGTCACCATTAGATGGAAGAGTTTCATCATGAATTTAAACGAGTATTGGAAAAGGCGCAGGATTTCTGGGAAGCAGCGGCGAAGAAAGGAGAAGGACCACAATCATTGACGATCGAGGAGTACAAGGCCCGACAAAAGGAGTCCCGACCATCCAGGAAAAGCAGAAAAAATCCAAAAGATCTGGAAAGAAGAATCAGTAAAGGCGGAAAATAAAAGAATTGTATAGGCTTATCAACCTCTCAACAGGGGAATATAAGAAACAATTGTTTAAAGAATTAGATTTGTTAAGAAATAAATCCACTAATAAATAAATAGTAAAATGGTACACAAAAGAGAAACACTTAATTCTCTGGCGGCTAGTCAATCAGCAATTTACAGCCAAATGAAGAAATGGGAAGAAGATGTCAGTCAAATAGAAAGGTCAGATTTGGAATTCCTATCTGAAGTACAGAGTCAATGGGAACTATTCAAAAGTCAGCATCAGGAGCTGTTGGCAAACGCATCAGCGTTCACAAGACACTACTTCTCAAAAGATGGGTATGGAAAAACACAAGTCCTAAAAAACAACATTTTGGCGGAATTTAATTAGAGTCGGCCGAGGAAACAATGAACTACTCGATGCAGCAATTAGTTGGGGATCAGGAAATGCGCTTACACGAGTACGACCAAGCAAGACAAGCGCTTCATGGAACTTTGGAAACTGCGGGAAATAAAGAAATTTGGATGCAACAGAATAAATTCGAAGAACGTCGAGTTTCTGTTAGGGAGACGGAGATTCCCGCATTTTTTGGAGACATTTCCGCATGGTCGGAATTTTTTGACATGTTTAAGTCAATGGTTGACTGCGATTAAATGATGAAGCCCAATATGAAACTAATGCGACGGAAGGAAGTTGTAAAGGGTTACGCATCATATTTGATAAAGCTGATCTGCTGATATGTGATGAAAATTATAAACTAGATTTGGATATTTTAAAAAATAGATACGAGAACAGACGTAAGTTGTTTATGAAAAATTTTCACCGATGTTTTCATCGCTGGAATATTACTGAGGAAATTTGATCGACAAGGACAACAACAATACGAACATTCTTCGAAAACAACAAAAGATGTTCAGACGCTTAAAGATGTGTTGGAATTTTTAGAGAAACATCTGCAAGCCATAAAAGCAGTAAGGCAGCCCAGACAAATGACCCGAGAAACTCCGAGAGTGGAATTTTGTTCGTCGCGAAAGCATTTATTTCAACTGCTTGGGCCACAAATATACCCTTTACAAGGTCTGTCAAGTGGAACAAGATTGTATGCAGTGTGGTAGACCCCATCACGAGTTGTTACATGGACAAGAAGAAACTAAAGCAACTTCCTATACCAAGAACGGGAAAAACAACCCTGTTGGCCACAGCGCAGATAAAGGTCCAAGATGCGAGTGGAGCATGGATAACCCTTCGAGCATTAGTGTACCAAGAATCTCAAGTTACTGTCGTTTCTGAAGAAGCAGTTCAAATGTTAGAAGTACCCAAAAAGAAAAGAAAACCCAAATATATGGATTAGGAGAAAGTTTGGTTGGGTTATCAGAAGCGTCGGTCCAGCCAAAAATTCGTCCAAGATGTTCCAGCAATGATCGATTTGAGACCGAAGCAGTGGTTTTAACGAAGTTATTAAACCCACAACCGCTGCAATCATTTGAGTATGATATGCGAAAATGGGAAGATACAACCTTGGCGGACCTGACCCGACAAGCGTATCAGGATTGATGTGCTGATAGGAGGAGATCTCTTAGCCGAAATTATTACTTAAGGATAGAAGCAGGAGGAAATCATGATTGGTTAACGTACTTAACTAGGATGGATTTTATCAGGAATGGTGCAATTACCGGGTAGTAAGCGCATTCATTCGGCAGTCAATTAGGAGAAATTTTGGGAATTGAAAGAAGTTCCGGAAAAAATAACCATTACAGATGATGAGAAATGTATGGAATTATACGAAAAAACGACGATGATTGATGTCGACGGGCGTTTTGTTGTAAAAATGCCTTTGTGGAAAATAAAGAGTTGGGAGAATCCCAGAAAAACGCAATGGCACGATTAATAAATTTGGAAAAAAAGTTTGGAAAAGATACAAAATTAAGGCAACAATATTCGGAATTCATGGATGATGATATACGACAGGGACACATGGAGGAAGCAGAGGTCGATGATGTAGGAAAATATTATATTCCCCATCAACCGGTTATAAAATATGATATTCTTAATACTAAACTTCGGGTGGTTTTTGACGCATCGTCAAAAACAACAAAAGGAAAAAGTCTAAATGATATTCAATTGACTGGACCACACATTCAGAAGACTTATTATGAAATGGAGAAATTGGAAGTATGTTATAAAGTAATGGCTTATGTACTGAGATTCATAAATCGATGTAAAAAAGAAATCGTGTCAGGATCGAATAATTTATAAGTAGAAGCATTGGAACGAGCAGAAATTAAAATTTTCAAGCTACATCAGCTTATAGAATTACCCGAAGAAGTCGAAAAATTGAAAAGGAAAAAGGAGAAAGACTCCAAGTGTAAATTAGCACCCTTACACCCATTTATGGATAGCAATGGAATTTTAAGAGTCGGAGGCGACTACAATTTTCGGAGCTAAATTTTAATCAAAAACATCCAATTATAATAAACAAGTCACATTTGGCTAAACTGTTAATTAAAAAAAAAACACATTCAAGCACGTTGCACGGAGGAAATAAAATAATAGAAGCACGGATCCGAAGGAAATTCTGGATAATGGTTTTAAAAAATACAATTAAAACCGTCGTACATCATTGTGTACGGTGCACCAGATTTCGCAATGTGCACAGCAATTAATGGGGCAGATTCCGGTACAAATAATTACTACATCACAACCGTTTACGCATTCAGGAGTAGACTACGCCGGACCTATTATTATGAGAGTTTCCAAAGGAAAAGGACAAAAGTCGTACAAAGGATACATCGCCGTTTTTGTATGTATGAGTACATAGGCCGTCGAGTACATAGGCCGTCGGCAAGAAAAGGTCGATGCAGACATACATATTCTGACAATGGTACTAACTTTGTTGGTGCAGAAAGAAAATTGAATATGGACCTCATAGAAGCTGTTAAACGAAACAGTATAAATCCGACCCTAGCGGATGAACGCATACAATGGCATTTTATTCCCCCGGCAAGTTCTCACTTTGGATGAATTTGGGAAGCTGGAGTGAAATCAGTAAAGTATCGTTTAAAACGAGTCACAAGAACTGAGCACATTATTAGCAGAAATTAAAGCTATATTGAATTTCAGACCATTGTATCCGGTTGACGATGGAAACAATCTTGAAGAGATTTTGACACCAGCGCATTTTTTAATTGGCAGACCAACAATTGATATACCGAAAGATACAACAGAGAAATATGTATCACCTCCTAATAAATGGAAGGTGTTCACAAAAATGAAGACTTATTTTTGGCAGAAATGGATGAACGAAGGTACTTATAAAAAATGAAAGTACAAGTTCAACTAAATGGCCGCTTGGAAGGATAGTAGAAACTCATCCTGGAGCCGATGGAAAGGTCAGAGTCGTTTCTGTTAAAACTCAAAGTGGAGTTATTAAAAGACCCATTGTAAAACTATGTCCATTAGAAACGGATCAAAAGGTAGATAAGAGGAGGCCTGACAACAAATCATCAGCATTAATAAATTGTATTTTAATGTTATCGGATAGCGGAATAACAAATATGCAACCATTGGAAAATAATACGCTGATATACCTGGACAATCTTGGACTTATGGACATCGCAGCGTCGAAATGGAATTTAATTATATATTATAACTTGGAGCCATTCAATACAGAGTTAAGACAGATAGGTAAATATACCTGGGAGCTAGCAGTTAACTGCAAGGCTTTAATTTTATATGAAGGAGCTTGTCAAATAATGGTACGCAATTTTAATAATAGAACTTAAAGCAAATAACGAGTTGATATTGTGAGGAGTTGAATAACTCCCCACAAGTTAAGAAGCAAGCAGAGTAAGCGCAGACGCCGATAACTAGCGGTAAATGGAGGCCTATATAAACCGGCCGAGCGCAGGAAGCTGCATCAGTCGATTCTACAAAGTCAACAGGTAACAGTCATCAAGTGAACAAGTAACCAGTAAAACATCGTGAAGGAGCAAGTAAAGCCGTGCGGAGTCATCAAGGAAACAAGATCGCTACGTCGAGACGTTCGGGACTTAGAGCTAAAGTCTCCGAATTGAGACACAGGTAGCTGAGGTCCTTACGGCATCACACGGCTAAGTCCAGGCCCTTTGTTACAACTTCTGTCGCGATTTGAGCTTGGCATCCCACCCGGCGTGTCCGACAAAGTCCTTCGACGAAGAACCGTGGGCTCAAAAGCAAAGTGTCTAGACCTAGCTACCTGCGTACAAGAACTGCATTGGCGAACTCCGGCGTATGCCTGATCGTCCTGCAGGAGCTGTACAAGGTCCTGGTGTGACTAGCCCGGAAGGACGCGCGTTTGTTCAGCTGGTGTCTCGAAAGGCGTATGCGTTGAGAGCACAGCGGTCCACCGCTAGAGTCCCAGAACGGCAGCTTACCGAGTCGCCAACAAGGAGCGGAGCTGGTCGAGATAGCTGGAGGCGGACAAGGACAACGAGGACCCCAGGACGACGAAAACGAGCGTCGAGCGAGCAGCCTGTACTTCGAATTCTTAAGCCTGCGGCAGAGAGGGTAGGGTGGAAGCGTTCGTCTAGAACCTGGCGTTTGACCCAGGGACTGCGTTGGCGGCTTCCGGCGTACGCCTGAACCGTCAGGTAGAAACTGAGCCGACGTCCGGTGCGACCGGCCGGGAAGAGCAAGGGACAGGAGGCTGCGGCTGCGAAAGGCGTACGCCTTGAGAGCACAGTGCCTGTTCACCCTAGTCTGGGAACGGTGACGCATCCCTAGTCCCTGTAAACCCGCCGAGCCAAGGGTGGCAGAAGACATCGCAAGCGAAACCGGCGAGGAAGACACCACTTCGCAGCCGGCACGATCCAGCGAGGCGTTCAACGTGGGAAGGAGACGACGGCAGGACGTAATTCTACATAACCATTACACCACCCCGGCCGAGGGTCAAGTCGGCGAATAAAAGATCACTGCATACTCCCAATCTTTCTGTGTGTTTTCACTGGTCAAAAGGGCGGTCACGTATATATAAATTTGGTGGGACGAACACGACATTCGTAGCGAGCAGATAATAAAGAAAATCAGTTCGTTACATCTGGCGCCCAACGTGATTGTCCTGACAGTGAAAATACAGCAATAAACAGAAATGGGGAAAACAATAAACACTGGAGGAAATGGGGAGAGTTCAGCGACAGTTTTCAAACGTATTTCCTGCCAAGGGGTTTCTTCACAAAGCTCGCAGATCAGGTCAAACAAAGGAAACAGGGCTTTAGAGAGTCGTTCAAGGACTATATGGTTGACATGCAGACCATGATGAGACCACTTGGCTACTCCCCAAAGGAAACACTCGAGCAGATAAAGGAAAACTGCACGCCTGACCTGAGGATTTCCCTGAGGACATACAAGATAGACGATCTAGAGTCTCTAATGGTGCTGGCTGACGAGTATGAAGAACTCGAGATAGAGCGAGAAGCATTTATTCAAGAAAACAAATTCTCGCGAAGCAAAACAACAGCACCACAAGTCACGTGTAGAAGGTGCGAAGAAGAAGGCGGACACCAAGCACCTATTGACGGTTCAAGACAATGGACTCCAAACACCTACAACCACCAGAGCACGTTATGGAGGCCACCCAATACCAATCAGAGACCACCCAGCGCAGCTCCAAGAGCCCACAGGTCACAGACACACATCGTGAACCCACACGAAGCTTGTAAACGGTGTGGCGGTCACAGACATTGGGCAAGAGGATGCCAAAACCAAAGGCTGCTTTTCTGCTGGACTTGCGGCAAGGTGGGGGTGAGAAGTGTAGAGTGCTGCCAGAGATCGGGAAATGGCCCGCGATCCCAGCCACAGAGAGGCGAGCAGGGGTCGCAAGGTGTTGTCTCTCCAAACTAACTGGCGATTTAATCGAAGAAGAGCAGCAGTTATCCGCAGCGGTACAGATTGGCAGAACCTCACACAAAGCCACAATCGACACCGGAGCAACAGCGAGCTTTATAAGCGAGGAGCTGGCGGATACACTGGCTGCTTATGGAAAGATTACAAGGACGAGAAGGCAAGTCAGGTTGGCAGATGGCAGGTGCAGCGGGATAAACACGCAGCTCGAGGTGGAAATCGAATTCGACAATAAGCGATTGCCCATGAGCCTGTTGATCTTACCAGGAGTGGTAGACTCGCTGGTGCTGGGATGGAATTTCCTCACAGGAGTCGGCGCCGAAATAAGGTGTGCCGGACATACAGTGGTGATCCCAGAAAGAAGAAGGCACAACGGGTGGTTAGAGGAAAAATTGTCCGTGGCAGTGGTGCAAACCAACTCTGAGGAATGCGAAGTTGAAAAATTCCTAGAGCAGGAGCTCGCGGAGTTTCAAACAATGAGTGGAACATCCAACATAGCCGAGCACCGAATCACCATGAAGGACGACAAACTAATCAAATAGAGATACTACCCGAAAAATCCAAAGGTTCAAGGGAAAATCAATGCGAAAGTCGACGAGTTTCTGGAGAAGGGGTGCATAGAACACTCGAGAAGCCCGTACAGCTCCCCGATAGTCATGGTGAAGAAAAAGACAGGTCAGTGGAGGCTTTGTGTCGACTTTAGACAGATCAATGCCAAATCCATCAAAGATGCTTATCCGATGCCAAAGATAAATTACATATTGGACCAGTTGAGGGAGACGAGATACAGATCCAGCAGTCTGGATTTGAAAGACGGATACTGGCAAATTCCTCTGGAAGAAAATAGCAGGCAATTCACGGCGTTCACAGTGCCAGGAAAGGGGCTTTTCCAGTGGAAAGTAATGCCTTTTGGTTTACACTCCGCCTCGGCAACTTTCCAGAGAGCACTGGACCAGGTTATTGGACCGGAGATGTCACCACACGCGTTTGCATACCAAGACGACATCATCGTGATCGGACGGACACTGGAAGAACACAGAAGGAACCTGAGGGAAGTGTTCCGACGCCTTAAACAGGCTAACTTGAGGATAAATCCCGAAAAATGTCATTTCTTCAAAAGCGAACTGCTTTACCTGGGACACCGCGTTACGGACCAAGGAATCGGCACCGATCCCGAAAAAGTAGCAGCCATAGCCGAGCTGGAACCACCCACAACCATCCGGGAGTTGCGCCAATACTTGGGCGTAGCATCGTGGTACAGGCGATTCGTGCCCGACTTTGCGCGAATAGTAAAACCACTAAACGATCTATTGCGGAAAGGCACGAAATGGACATGGACTCCAGAGCACCAGCAGGCATTCGAGGAGGTGAAGGCAAGGCTGGTGGCCGATCCTGTGCTGGCATGCCCGGATTTCGATAAACCATTCGTACTGCAGACGGACGCAAGCGATTATGGTATAGGGGCAGTCCTGACGCAGGAAACTGAAAGCGGCGAAAAGGTCATTTCATATTCAAGCCGGGCCCTGAATGGCGCGGAAAAGAACTACTCAACCAGTGAAAAGGAATGCCTGGCAATCGTGTGGGCAATCCGGAAGCTCAAACCATACTTGGAAGGATACCACTTCAAGGTGGTGACGGACCATATGGCGCTTAAATGGTTGAACAGCATCGAAAGTCCCTCAGGAAGAATAGCGAGGTGGGCCCTGGAGCTGCAGCAGTATGATTTTGAAATATCATACAGGAAGGGGCAAGACAGCCTCTACCAGAAGCCTTTAGGCTAGCTAAAGAAACTCCGGAGGACACGCAGGGAACATGCAGCTGGATCAAGGATATGTGTGAGAAGATTAACAAACAGCCACAGAAGTTTCCGGACTACATCATGGAGGAAGGCGCATTGTACAGGCATATCCCGCACAGAGCAGGCAGCGAAGACGTGGCAGCATGGAAGCTCTGTGTCCCACGGAGGCTGAGGGAAACAGTCCTGAAGGAGAATCACGACTCACCAGCTGCTGGACACGTGGGAAGTCGGAAAACGATCGCAAGGATGGCGGCTCGATATTACTGGCCAGGAATGCATAGGGACGCCCGAGCACACGTACGGAAATGCGAGACATGCCTCAGGTACAAGCCCAACCAGATGCAGGCAGCCGGGAAAATGCTGACGCAAATACTCGAAGAACCATGGGCAACGGTATGTGCAGACTTTGTCAGACCATTGCCCAGGTCGAAGCATGGCAACCAGATGCTGCTAGTGCTGATAGATAGGTTCTCAAAGTGGACAGAATTGGTGCCACTGCGAGCAGCAACGGCAGAATCACTTTAAAAGGCGTTCCGAGAAAGAGTCATCGCTAGGTTCGGAGTCCCGAAGGTGGTAATATCGGACAATGGAGTTCAGTTTGCCAGCCGCGCATTCAAAAAATTCCTCAGCGAAATGGGCATTAAGCAACAATTCACGGCACCATATACACTGCAGGAGAATCGGACGGAAAGAGCAAACCGGACAGTTAAAACCATGATAGCGCAGTTTGCGGAACAGAACCAGAGGAATTGGGACGGGAAGTGGCCGGAGATTATGCTAGCGGTAAATTCAAGTACGTCGGAGTCAACAGGGTACTCCCCGTGTTTCCTCACGCAGGCTCGAGAGCCTCGACTGCCCAGCGCCCTGTACGACAGGGAAACCATCGGCACAGGAAAGCAGACGAAAACGCCTGAAGATAAGGCCAATAAGATGAAGGAGATCTTCGAAATTGTGCGCCGGAACATGGAGAAGGCTGCTCAGGTCCAAGCCAGGCATTATAATCTACGAAGGAGGCAATGGAATCCAACGATAGGTGACACGGTCTGGGCAAAGGAACACCATTTGTCAAAGGCAGCCGAGGGTTTCGCGGCAAAGCTAGCGCCGAGATAGACGGACCGTACACGGTAATAGACTTCGCCTCACCAGTCATTTGTACAATCCGCCACAAGGATACACAAAAGGAACGAACCGTCCACGTCAGTGAGCTTAAGCAACAAACACAAGAAAGCGGTACAGAAAAGCAAGGACAACACGAGCATGCAACGACAGAAAGTACAGACTATATCGTCGGGCATAAGCCAGAGTCTATATAGACCACAGAAACACACGAGCATTTAACAACAACAAGTAGTGCGGACTATAGCGTCGGGCCGGGGCCAGAGTCTATATAGAACGCATGACAACACAAACAACAACAAGTAGTGCGGACTATAGCGTCGGGCATAGGCCAGAGTCTATATAAACTAAACTGAAACTACTAGTGATCAAGGGAAGGAAACGGCACGATTAGTATGTGTGAACAGGAGCTCGTACCATAGCGTCGTTAGACTCTATGCGGCAGAAACAAGACTAAAAGCACCGTCGACCGAAGTAGAGGGAGAGACGGCACAGCAAAGCTGAACCGTAAAACCCAAGCGGCGACGAACTCACACGGGGAAGGGCGACATGAGAGAAGCAACGGGATCGCAAGCAAGAGCAAGAGAACACCCGAAGAAGGGATGCCCGAGGGAAATAACGGGAGGGTCATAAGGAGTAACCAAGAACCGAGTCATCGTCAGGAGAGCCGCCAGCAAGAGGAGCCAATTCGGGGTGCAGGAGAAGGCGCATCACCCTCTCCGTCAGGTCCAGAACGCTGAAAAAGAGAAAACAACAGAGATAAAGGAGAAATTAGAAAACTTACCCGGAGAAAATGTCCTCATCTGCCCAAAGGGATGGGGGCGCTTCGATTTATGACCGATTGGCGCTGCACGATAGTGTCGATCGGTGGGCACAAATACTGGAAATATCGACACAGGGAGTCACACCGTGGAACATCGATACATTAAGTGGCAACACCACGTTGGGTCACGGAACTGATAGCAACTGGAGACCGATCGATTTGGCGTAGAGTGACCATACAACAGGGAGTCACACGAGAGAATATCGATAACGCCGATAACGACTGGAGACCGATCGGCATGACGTAGAGTGACCATCCGACGGAGAAGACATATCGGGAATTCAAAAATCATCGGGGGAAACGTTTGGGCGGGAATTCAAAAGTCTACGGGGGAAACGTCTGGGCGGGAATTTAAAGTCTTCGGGGGAAACGTCTGGGGCGGGAAATTCAAAATCTGGAAGGAGGATCGGCGCTGTGGAACTCAAGAAGGAGCTGTGAGCGTCGTGGGAACCGTCTGGAGGGACAAGTCGACTAGAAGACTACAGGCGAACGAGGACAAGTACGAGAAGACACGTCGAGGGAAGGATGTCAGAATTTGGAGTATACCAAGGCAGAGAGAACAGCGAGTCTCTTTTTCATTCCCGAAGTAAGGGGAGAATGTGAGGAGTTGAATAACAAGTTAAGAAGCAAGCAGAGCAAGCGCATGCAAGCAGTGGCCTACCAGTTACCAGTTACGCGGCGAATTCGCCCGTAGTAACGGTAGTGCGGAGAGAGAAAGTGGTGAACTGAGCACCAGACAAAGTCAAGGAGAGTCCGAGAGGGACAGCAATACAAGAGAGCGGCGAAGAGCCGTGGGCAGAAGGAAGTATCGGGACGGCATCGGACTTTGGACCCTGATATTGGTGCCGGGCGCAGAGGGCGAAAGGTCGAACGGTAAAACCGTGGACTTTGGACCAGGAGGCAAGGAGACGCCGATAACTAGCGGTAAATGGAGGCCTATATAAACCGGCCGAGCGCAGGAAGCTGCATCAGTCGATTCTACAAAGTCAACAAGTAACAGTCATCAAGTGAGCAAGTAACCAGTGAAACATCGTGAAGGAGCAAGTAAAGCCGTGCGGAGTCATCAAGGAAACAAGATCGCTACGTCGAGACGTTCGGGACTTACAGCGAAAGTCTCCGAATTGAGACACAGGTAGCTGAGGCGTCCAGGCGTTTTGGTACAACTTCTGTCGCGATTTGAGCTTGGCATCCCACCCGACGTGTCCGACAAAGTGAACAAATAGAGTCCTTCGACGAAGAACCGTCGGCTCAGAAGCAAAGTGTCTAGAACTAGCTACCTGCCCACAAGGACTGCATTGGCGAACTCCGGCGTATGCCTGATCGTCCTGCAGGAGCTGTACAAGGTCCTGGTGCGACTAGCCCGGAAGGACGCGCGTTTGTTCAGCTGGTGTCTCGAAAGGCGTATGCGTTGAGAGCACAGCGGTCCATCGCTAGAGTCCCAGAACGGCAGCTTACCGAGTCGCCAACAAGAAGGGGAGCCTGCCTACAAGGACTGCATTGGCGAACTCCGGCGTATGCCTGATCGTCCTACAGGAACTGTACAAGGTTCTGCTGCGAACAGCCCGGAAGGACGCGCGTTTGTTCAGCTGGTGTCTCGAAAGGCGTATGCGTTGAGAGCACAGCGGTCCACCGCTAGAGTCCCAGAACGGCAGCTTACCGAGTCGCCAACAAGGAGCGGAGCTGGTCGAGATAGCTGGAGGCGAACAAGGACAACGAGGACCCCAGGACGACGAAAACGAGCGTCGAGCGAGCAGCCTGTACTTCGAATTCTTAAGCATGCGGCAGAGAGGGTAGGGTGGAAGCGTTCGTCTAGAACCTGGCGTTTGACCCAGGGACTGCGTTGGCGGCTTCCGGCGTACGCCTGAACCGTCAGGTAGAAACTGAGCCAACGTCCGGTGCGACCGGCCGGGAAGAGCAAGGGACAGGAGGCTGCGGCTGCGAAAGGCGTACGCCTTGAGAGCACAGTGCCTGTTCACCCTAGTCTGGGAACGGTGACGCATCCCTAGTCCTGTAAACCCGCCGAGCCAAGGGTGGCAGATGACATCGCAAGCGAAACCGGCGAGGAAGACACCACTTCGCAGCCGGCACGATCCAGCGAGGCGTTCAACGTGGGAAGGAGACGACGGCAGGACGTAATTCTACATAACCATTACACCACCCCGGCCGAGGGTCAAGTCGGCGAATAAAAGATCACTGCATACTCCCAATCTTTCTGTGTGTTTTCACTGGTCAAAAGGGCGGTCACGTATATATAAATTTGGTGGGTCGAACACGTACATCTTCTGAGCTAGCCGCACGACATTCGTAGCGAGCAGATAATAAAGAAAATCAGTTCGTTACAATATTTAAAGCAAAAAGGCAGAAAAGAGCACCCTTTAAGTTTATTGGAACTATACACCATATATTATTTGGAACCAGAACAGACAGAAATATAATTGAAGCAAATATACAAAACATTTTCGATAATCAACAAGATCTGCAACATATGTATATGTCGGAACATCGAGTTCCTCGATGATTTCTGGGGCGTTGCGAGCCGTGCGCTTTCTCGACTGTGACATTTCGTGACCTTTTAGTACCCTACCTCGATCGAGACTGCCTGATCTATCAATCAGAGCTCCCTTTTATACAGCCCAAATTGGTCAACATCCTCTTGTTCACATACTTTACCAAATACCATATGGCCGTCTCTTTTACTCGCACCATGTCACAGCGAGACTGCACATAACGGACCTCCGTTAGGCTCAACGCAACACTAACACACAGAAACTCATATAAAGAAAGGAATGCGAAGGGAGGAACAAAAAGCAACGAGGGGCATTCATAACATAAGCTTTAATTCTAAGTAAAAATGTAATTCCAAGTAATACAGCATTTCATGTTAATTCTTATTTTAATAGCATAATACCACGAAAACAAAACTAAAGATCCGACACGGCCATCCTGATATCCACACGTCCTCGTGTGTTACAAATTTTAAAGAAAATACCAAGAGTAATTAGAAGGTACCGTTCAGTCTGAAACGATCATAAAAATAATAAAACGTATTAATACGTCGCTCGTTGTTACTTTTTTCAATAGTTACTAGTTAATTAGATTATTCGTTTGCGAAGAGCCTTTACTAGAAATCGATTCCCAAAGATTTGAATACCATCTACCATAAACACACCAATCAGGTTTCCACCACTAATTAGGCGCCTCACCATAGCCAGGTGAATACATGATCATTTATGCACCTACGGCAACCTAGTGGCTAGAGTTGATCTAGGTGTATGATTGTACAGAACCTCGCATTGAAGTCCATCAATGCCACATCTTAGTTAGAATCCTCTAACTGACTCGCGACGTCGCCTTCCACGTCGCTTGCTTCATTGCAATCCACCAATAAGCTATCATCATTTTCTATTCTCTCATTACATACATCTAACTCTCTGGGAATCTCTTCAATAGGCATTTTTCTTAAAGCTTCGTGCGCGTATTTATACGTTCGTTTATTAGTTAGTGATTTTAGAACATAGCGGTCGCCTTCAAGTAACTCTGACACTAAGAATGGGCCTTTAAACTTATTATCTAATTTGGTCTGATGCCTCTCTTCGTTTTTAAGCAAAACATAATCACCAATTTTAAAACTTTTAACTTTACATTTGTTTTTATCAAATCTTTTCTTTTCATATTTAGCATTATTTTCCATATTTTCTTTGGCTTTATTTCTTACAGTGCTTAAATCTACTTTGTTATTTCCTTCACAGAGGGGTAACATATTAAAAGGTCTCGCTTCTTTTCCAATTAATAGTTCTAGAGGACTTGCTTTCGTAATTCGATTTACAGTACAGTTTATGGCCAATTGTATCTCGCCTAAAGCATCCTGCCAAGTACGCTAACTACTCTCTACGGCAGTCAGCATACCTTTCAGGGTGCTCATTACTCGTTCTACTTGGCCGTTTGCACGGCTGGCTCCCGTTGCAATTAAATGTAATTGTATTTTTTGCATGTTACAAAAGTCTCCGAAGACTGCTCCGGTAAAATTCCTTCCCTGATCTGCTATGATTCTTGCTGGTATGCCAAACATAGATATGGACGATTTCACTGCTTCAACACAACTTTCACTGGTAATATTTATGGTATGGTGCAAATAAACAAATTTAGTAAAGGCATCAACCTGAACTATAATATACTCCTTTTGATCCCTTTTGCCACTTAATTTTCCTGTTATATCTATGTGAATAGTGTGCCATGGAATATCTACTTTCGGTATAGGGTGAAGTTCAATTGGTAATTTACCTGAGGGTGGTTTTGTTAATTTACAGGTGATACAATTACTTACAAATTTTCGGACATATTTAGACATATTGTCGAACCAGTAGAACTCATACATCTTGTTCAATGTCTTTTCCCACCCTAGATGAACTATTGCCTCATGGACGTGGTTTACTACCGACCACCTAAATGATCTGGGCACTACTGGAAGGCTGCGCGTCCTACCATTTCTTTGAATTATACGGAAAAGTATTTTAGAACGCAATTCATATGTTTTGGCCAAATCTTCTCCCAGTTCTTCATTTTGAATTCTTGAAATAATGGATAAAGTTTCTTCATCTCGTTGCTGCTCAGCCAGCAACCAATTGTCCGATATTTCGGCCAACGAAACACATTTGTTTTCAGGACTGGGATACAATTTAGTAATTACATTCGATGGCATCGGGTTGCGTGATAAAAAATCTACGTGGGCCATTTTTGCACCAGGTACATATTTTATATCGAAATCAAACATTTGCATATAGGCCCACCAACGTTGTACTCTTGGTGTAAGGCTTATTTTATTTCGCGTAGCTTGCAGAGAATTACAATCCGTAAATACAACAAAATGCCGGCCGTGTAAATAGTGTCGGAAATGTTTCATAGCGTTAAACACGGCTAGTGTTTCTAACTCGTAAGAGTGGTTACGTGATTCAGTTGCAGATGTTTGTTTACTGAAATATTCAATGACCCTAGGTTTATTGTCGATTTTATGAAGTAGTATTGCACCGTAGCCATCCATGCTCGCGTCAGTGTGCAATTCGAGGGGATATTTCGGGTCAAAAATGAAAAGCACCGGCTTATCAGTTAAAATTTTGATAATTTTTTTTTCGCACTTCCTTATGGTTGCTTTTCCACTCGAATACTTTATTTTTACAGGTAACGGCGTACAATGGCTTCATTATTTCAGAAAATTTTGGGACGAACTGTCGAAAGTAGGACGCCAAACCGATAAACTGTCTTACTTGTGTAACTGACTGTGGAGGGGGTAGATTGACCAAAGCATGTACCTTTCGTGGATTGGGTCTAACTTCGCCATCTTTGATTTGAAAACCTAAATAATCCACGCTTGTTTTTAAAAAGGAACATTTCGCGATATTAAATGAAAAACCAGCTTGAGATAATAGGCTTAGAACTGTTCTTAATCTTTCAAATGCTTCTTCTTCTGTACCAGAGGTTATTAAGATATCATCCATATAAACTACGACATATGAATATGCCAGCTCACCTAACGCCTTAATTACCGCCCTTTGAAACACAGGTGCCGCATTCTTAAGTCCGAAAGGCATTGTTAAGAACTCAAATTGACCCTCTGGTGTAACGAATGCTGTACGTTCAACTGAGTTTGGATGAATCGGGATCTGGTGATAACCGCTTGCCATATCCAAACACGTAAAATACTTTACCCCACCTAATCTAGCGATCTGATCATTAATAAGAGGCAAGGGAAACTATTCTGCCACCGTGTTCGAATTCAACTCGTGGTAGTCTACACAGAGTCGGTCAGATCCGTCTTTCTTTTTTACCAGAAGCATCGGACTAGCAAATGGAGAAGAGCAAGGACGGATGATATTAGCTTGTAGTAATTCATTTATTCTTTTTCTCACTACTTCTTTTTCCTCGATACTGAGTCTGTATGGCCGCCTTTGGACGGTCTTATTTGGATTAATTAATCGAATATGAAACTCTGTGGTTGTCACTCGACTTTTAGGGAATCCATCTATAAATGCGTCCGAGAATTCATTCAAAATGCACAACAAGCTTGACTTATTTACACCATCCAAACCAGTATCGATATTTGAAAAATTAAAACTATTAATCAAAGCAGAACAGGTATTTATAGATACAGTTTTAAACAGTTTAAATTTATCGATCGTTATTGATACGCCAAAGCCCTGACTTAGAATTTCGCGGCCAATTATTATACTATAATTAATATAACTATCTTGAACAACATACAGAATAACTTCAAGCGTGTACTCGCTAATCATGACATTAGATAATATTTGTAACGTACTAGTTACCGTATTATTTCCTATCCCTCTTAAGCTAACAACATTATTGGTTTGTGTGCCGGACAGCTGTTGGGATACCGATTCTTTTACGAGGGAGCACTCTGCTCCAGAATCAAAGCAAAATGGATACGACTCACCGGATGATGTCAAAGTGATTATTGGTCCTGATACGTTACACAAGTTAATACGCTTTTCTTCTGATTTTCCCTGGATTTGTGATGATAGACGTCCTGGGCAAGCCGATGCAATATGTCCCGGATTGCCACACCGGTAGCACGTAATGGTTCCCCTGTTAGCGTCGATCGGTCGGCTGGAAATTTTATGGGCTCCGTGTTGGTTTTTTGAGCTGTTTTTCCTCGCGTGGCAGTCGACGATCTTATGACCGATTTTCCCGCAGAAGTGACATTTAGGTGGTGTTGTCAGGCGCGGCTTTTTGGCCACAGGATTCTCCGAAGCAATATAGTTTCCCTTATTGACGAATGCGAATGCCTTCAACTCGTTCTGCAACTCTGCTCGTGTTTTAATGTCGGTCGTAAAGACTGTACGTTGCAATCTAGAGTCTATTTGGGCGGTATGCGCTAGAACAACTGACAAGGCTATTTGTTCTGTCGTCATTGATTTCCACTTGGCCATCAGAGTGGTTAATTGACGGCTTCCATAAAGGGACAAACATTCGCCGTCTTTTGGGCGACCGTTAAAAACGTTGAACACTGTAGCCGCTGTAGTTTCGTTGCCTTCGAATTGTTGCAGAAAGAGTTCTTTGAACTGGTTCCAGGTCATTCCAGAATAACTAATTTGGGATAGCCAATTGGAAGCGCTACCCTCCAGGGATTTACTCAGTGCTATGATCAGTGCGCTTCCATACATAGGTTTTTCTGACACTATCAGGTCCACTGTAGAGCACCAAGACGCTGCACTTGCCCCTGCGGTATCGGGGTTGAATTTTGGTTATGTCACTGGATTGTTTTCACTTCTTTGTGGCTCTGCACTTTTCACTGCTCTTATCACTTCCATCATGCTTCGGTGCTGCATTTCTAGAAGTGCACAAACGCGATCATCGGACTCAACTTGGGGTGTAGGCGATCCCACTTCTGATGTCAGAACATCGAGTTCCTCGATGATTTCTGGGGCGTTGCGAGCCGTGCGCTTTCTCGGCTGTGACATTTCGTGTCCTTTTAGTACCGTACCTCGATCGAGACTGCCTGATCTATCAATCAGAGCTCCCTTTTATACAGCCCAAATTGGTCAACATCCTCTTGTTCACATACTTTACCAAATACCATATGGCCGTCTCTTTTACTCGCACCATGTCACAGCGAGACTGCACATAACGGATCTCCGTTAGGCTCAACGCAACACTAACACACAGAAACTCATATAAAGAAAGGAATGCGAAGGGAGGAACAAAAAGCAACGAGTGGCATTCATAACATAAGCTTTAATTCTAAGTAAAAATGTAATTCCAAGTAATACAGCATTTCATGTTAATTCTTATTTTAATAGCGTAATACCACGAAAACAAAACTAAATTTCCGACATATATGAAACAAGCATCCTTAATAGATTCGACGTTGAATAGCATAACAAAAACATCAGAGGAAATGAACGAACAGTTCAATGCGATGGAAGACGAAATAATGAGGTTGAACAAGAAAGTACACTAAAATCAATATGTCAATCGGATGGCACTAGCATATCAAACGATGCTGTTTCAAATTACACAATTGCCGGAAAGTTGTGGGAAAACGCAAATTTATTAATTGATCTCAATCACGTTCGGGTTAACCCTCAATTGTTAAAACCACCGCAAATAAAAAAAGAAATTTCACTAATTAAGGAAAAACTAGCAGCGAACCTCAGCTACCTTGATCAGCAACTGGAACAGACATAAGATAAATATACAATTTAATGACAGCCCAAGCGTTTATTTCATTTCGGCGCATCAAGAATATTTTGTCTTTTGCCACTTTTCAAAATTGGTACCCTAAGAATATGGGCGTATTTACTATTGGGTTATGATAAAAATATGAATATTATATGCTATAATATATTTTTTTAATATTTCAGCATCAATTTAATTTTTATTTACAAATTCAAATCAGTGGTAGCAGTTAAATGATTTACATATATTTATGTATTCGATTTTATAGAAATCAGTCCACTGAGATGGGAACAGGGCATATCGCAGTCGTGTCACTTGAAACACCGACTGCTCTTCAGTGGTTGAGAAAACTTTAAACTAAATCAGTTCTTGTCGATGTTTTGCGAGCGGTTGGTGCCTGCATACCCTACCGACGATTGCTTTTAAGGGGAGCGGGCTTTTAGGACACTTGTTTTAAATGTTATGTTTAGTGATCTTTGGTTGATTTATTTTCTAATGATTCGCAGTGTTGTTTTAATTGTCTTTAAATAAGTGATAAATAATAAAATACTATTTATATTTTTGTTAAGATACATGGAACAAATATAAAAATCCGCATTTTTTTAATGATACTAATTTATTTTAATGATCATAATTTTAGATTTTAATTGTGCCAATATCTGATTATAACGAATTGTTTTTTTTAACGAACCAATAAAAATAAAAAGAGAAAAACAAACACAAAATGGCGGACTTGGAGACAAAAATTTAGCACATCTGCCATACTTAAAAAAATGGATTTAAAAAATAGTTCATTATTGAAAAAGAGAGTATCAAGTTATATGTGTTTAGAAAAACGAAAAAAATCCCCGAAACTTTGAAAACATGGTTTTTAGCAAAGCGGGTTTAAAATTTTGACAGCCGACAGCTCTCTAATTTCAGCTATGACTTAATGTGTATTTAAAATTTTTGAAGTATATTTTCAAAATGTTATTCTTCCGAAAAATTTAAGAAAAACAAAATCGACTTTTTTAAAAACCTTCACAAAGCTGAAGCCAAATCTGGCCGTTGCATATTGGGCCAACAGGCCGAAAGTCAATTTTTTTTTTTTTGAGAAAATTAATAAAATAAGTATGGGTCGTATTATACTATAATATACATATAGCTAATTTATGGTAACATTACGAAGAATTTCATTGCTTGGTTTTTTTTTTGTATATTTTTTAAGATAAAATTTCATGCAAAATTGAATTAAATGAATAAAAAAATATGAAGAAATTTAATACTTAGCTGATCGAATTTCTTGTGAAGTCATTGAAATTGATTAGAATGTCAAGTAAAAAATTAATTTGGTTGGATTTCCTACTTATTTATAAATTATCGACAAAAACTTTAAAAAATTATGATTTTTTTACGTTATGGGATACTTTGCTTTAGAATTACCTTTGGGTACCTTCTGGAAATTAAGTGATTCCTTTAAAATAAGTTATTTGATCAATTAACTACCAAAATCACCCGCCGATTTCGCGCGGATTGGTTTTAGTTTTCGAGAATCGAGGATTTAAGTATGAACTAAACTTGAAGAATGCAGCCCTCTGCAGCCCATCAATTATATCTTATAATATGAGAACAAATATACAAATTAAGTCTTCCGATCCGTGGGCGTGATGACTTCCTTCCTTCGATGAGGTGTTGATGTGTCCAATAATTGGTTACTGGAACACTGATGATTACGTTGCGGGAAACCTTCCCAGTTGCTCGTCTTGGACGTGGTCAACTATGATTGATAACACAATTAATGTTTTGTATTTTTGTTTCACGGCGATGTCGGAGCTTTAATCATTTATCGACTTATGGAGTTGCGATCTAGATTGAGATTGAAGGCTACAGAAATATTCAAACTTAAGTTAGCCCTGCGAAGTCAATGCATCACGCCATTCGCTCGAGTCGGCGTGCCGACTCAGCATTCTTGCGCAAGCAACACGGTGTCCATTTACAGTGGCTGCGCGCAGAACTCTTGGTAGCGAGTCAGCATTGCTTACAATAATATTACTTTGTTGCTGAGGGCAAACAGAATGCTTAAGGCTTTGTGTTAAGTGTTGTAGTATTTGTTGCTGAGGGCAACCAAATTATTTATGATTGTGTATGAATAACAATGTATGACAGAAAAGAGTGTATCTTATGTGCTTAGTTCTTAACTAACCCCCCCCCCCATATTAAAGTTGTCCAAAGCCTTTTGTATCTTCAGTGTTGCTCGCTTTCTCCTTAATACCATAAAAAGGATGAATGAGCCAATTAGTCCGACGTTTAGGATTGCACCAACTGCGAACCAATATTTGGGTGAGCCAGCCGCAACTACCTCCCTCCTTGAAATCCAGAATTGATTGCAAATTGTTGATGTTCATACGATGCAGGAGTGGTATGCTTAATGCCGGGTCGTGTCCGATGATGTTTAGGAGTGGTGATCTCGCGGTGCCAGGCTGCTTGCTTGTTGATTTGCGCAAGTTTATGAACTCCGTGCCATTGATAGCTGCAGACCGTTCGAAAGTTATCAGGAAGGTTCCTGAGACGGTTACTTCCGCGCCATCGTCAGTTCGGACGCGCGCTGTCGCTTCGTTGATTACCACGACGCCATCATCTATAGGCATTATTGCATTCAGGTGGCTGGGTTGCGTGTGACAGTTGGCGGTGTTTCCCGCATGAAGGAAGCTAGCACAGGTTTCGCGCCGTGCTCGTTCGCAGAAGGTGTTGTGCGTAGTCACAGTGCATCCTGTAACTGCAAAGGTATCCTTTTCGCACTCCGCCAACGTGTCCTCGTCGAGTCGCAGGATGGTTTGTTGGTGTGAGACGGGGTAGACGGAAACTTTCTGGCACTTAAATTCGACTTTAGGGTAGGCTATTAATATGTGGATAATATTCTCGGACTGAAGGACCTTGATCTTAGAAGCTTCTAATAAGCTAACTATTGGGGTATCTTGTTCAATAAGTGATTTCAGATCGGCATGATCAAGGACTGTAGGATTTACTATGTTTGCCTTTATTGTGAGTATTAAATTATAAATTTCTGTATTAAGTATTCTATTCCTTGCCAACAGTGTCTCAAATAAGTGAGGAGTGTCAACCAAATCGCCTTTGCGGGAACTGATAATTTTATTGATAGTGTCCGTCAATCTGTTAATTTGCTTTTGAGTTTCGGAGTTTATTAGGATCTGTTTGGAGTTAGACTCTACCAACTGAGCCTCTGTAACGCGGACCTTTAGAAAATCTGAAGCATCAGGGGTACCGGCAACAACCTTCAAGGCAGTGCCTAGGAAATCAAGGCTTCGTGCAAATTTGTGGTGCACTTGAAGAACGGACAATAATGTTCTGAGGTGATCTGTATCTACGTCTAGTAATTTGCGCATATGCGACTGTGGAAAGGAATCGGACAGTTTTTCGGTCTCATCTATCATACTAATGAATTCAGAAATGTTACTTGAGTGCCTCTAGTAGCTACGTTGATCGAACACCAGTACCTCTCCGTCTAGGACCGGAATATAGTTGGCATGCGAGAAGTCGGTGATCCGAGCATTTACCGCTGCTAGTACTACAAGTAAAGTGAGTACAAACCTGAAACGGATAAATAAATAAGACGTTGTTCTTCTCTAATTTGACTTGCTAGCTAATTGTGGTGGGAAGCCTATTTCAGGTTGTCCTTATGGACCACCCTCCCCTTAATGAGGACAGACGTTCCCAGGTCTGCTTCGACCTTTTGTTCTGAGCAAAGTTAATTTGTTCCCTAACCTTTAGTTGTTCTTGTGGAACACCTTTTCTCCGACCTCGAAAACGCGGTTTTGCCTGGATGCATTGCATCTTTTGATGTTGTCTTGCTGTGACTTAGCTAGCCTGTCTTTGACGATTTCGCGACGATCACCGGCTGCTGCGTGAACAACCTCAATTGGTTTCTCGCGGGTTACTGAATGCAAACTTTTGTTGTATTCTATCGTAGCCTTTAAGATTAACTCTGTAGTGACGCTGATTTTCTTGTCTAACTTGAGGCATCTCGCAATTTCGGTCAGGGTGCTATGAAAGCGTTCCACCTGGCCGTTTGAAGTGCTGTGAAGCGGGGCCGCATTCACAATGCAAATGCCGTAGGTGTTCCAGAGCATCGAGGTGATGGTCTCTGAATTGAAAGCTGCCTCGTTATCGCAATAAATTGACTTGGTTGCGGGGAAAAGGTTAACAATTTGTAGTAGAGGGCCTGTGATATCGACTATTGTTCTGGACAATATCGGCTGGACGACTGCAAATTTGGAAAATTTGTCTATGCAGGTCAAGAATTGTTTCTTGTCTGTCGCGAAAATGTCAATGTGCAACATTTCACCAGTATAACTTGGTATAGGCGTTTCCCCAAGTTCTTGCTTCTTCGGGTGCCTATCGTACTTGGCTTTGGTGCAGACCCTGCAGTTCGCAACCACTTCTTTGGCTAAGTTGCCCATATTGGGAAAGTAGTAGTTACGGAGTACCTGTTTAATATTTTCCTGAGCTGCTCTGTGCGCTCGATTGTGTTCGGCAGTGATAATTTCTAACTGGTCGTTTTTGTCCGTTACATCCTGCACCACATTTTTGCAATGCCAAAACTGGGTAGCAGGGAAAAGTAAAATCAGGTCGTGTTGGAAACTTGCCAACGTGGGGAGATCGCAAAGTATTGCATTTACGACTCCAGAATTC
>NW_024545893.1:0-29573 GCF_018152505.1 Drosophila elegans | reverse complement strand
ATCCTTTAAAGCGAATTCGGACTTCCTCGGTTAGTTCTCACGGCCCATTATTTTTTTCTATTATTTTCGTTAATGATGTTTGTTACTGCAACAAAGAGGCGCTAAAGGCCTTTCTAATCCAGCGGCTGACTCCTACATTACCACGTAAAAAAAAAGTGCAGGCGCAGGCGATCATAGATCAACCCCCAAATCAATGTATGAATTTATTTAGTTTACCCAAAACAAGTTCTCAAATTTAGTATAGGCTTTACGCGATATACAATATTTCTACTTATGTATTCTACACACAATTACATGCCCTATATGGCGTATGCTTTTGGATGTTCTATTTTTTTTATACCCTTGCAGAGGGTATTAAATTTCAGTCAGAAGTTTGCAACGCAGTGAAGGAGACATTTCAGACGCTATAAAGTATATATATTCTTGATCAGCATCACTAGGCGAGTCGATCTAGTCATTTCCGTCTGTCCGTCTGACTGTTCGCCCGTTTCTACGCAAACTAGTCTCTCAGTTTTAAAGCTGAAACTTTGAAACTTTCCCAAAAAGTTGTCTTTCTATTGCAGGTAGTATATAAGTTGGAACGAGCCGGATCACTGTTTTATTATTTTATTACAAATTTTTTTGCGCCCGTGGGGAATGCCAGCTGCGAACGGCAGCATCCCCACCGCGGCAGGTAGTTATATTACACACATTTTTATGCACTCTCACACATACAACGTCGTATTAAATAATGTTTACCCTATTTTGGGTTTTTCATTTTTATTAAAACATTTTTTTAATTCATCTTCGTTTCATTCTTTTTAAATAATTTTTTTTCCCATTTTGGGTTTTTCATTTTTAATTCAAAGGGTACCCGTAACTTTTTAATCTTTATTTTTCGTATATTTTTTTACTGGGGCGTACATTTCTTCTTTTTTTCACATTTTTATTCTCTTTGATTTTTGTCGGGGGGTACCCGTCAAAATTTGGGTCCCACTTTCGCGAGAAAGTGGAATCTGTTCGGGCGCCAGTTAAGGCCAGACATGGCCGGGGGGGTACGAAGCTACCCTACACTACCTTATGGTTGCATCTCACTCGCTTACTCGTTATTTTGGTTTTTTAAGAAATGCAACAACTTTACTTTTGGATTACGTTATAAGTTTATTATTACAGTCTAATATTGGGTCCGCACAGTACTGCGGTGGTTACAGAAGTGAACTCTTAAATACTAGTGGGTTGGCCTCTTAACCAACTCCGGTCCTCCGGCGTCAGCATGCCGTTGGCAGATGCGGGGTACCGTAGCCGACGGCAGCGATTTTGGTTGGTCCGCTTCTTGCGCTCCGGATGTGAGCGCTGCACTTTATCTAGCGCAGTGGTAGGGGTGGCGGCTGTTGAGCTGATACAGCTAGCGGGCGGTCAACAGTCTTCCGCTTGCTTGTTGCTGCCGTTGCTCTTCTGCCGCTGACGTTCTGGCGCTGCCTTTGTCGTTCTGGCGCTGCCGCTGCATCGCTGCTGTCGCATCTCTGCCGCTGTTTAGCTGCTGCTGCCGCCGTCCGCTATTGCTGAGGTGCTGCCGCTGTCGCTATTGCTGGTTCTGCCGCTGTAGCTCTTGTGGCCCAGCAGCGGGGTCATTGCAGCCACTTAGAACTGAATGTGTACGATGTGGGTGACCGAGGGGTCGAATGAGAAGGGTCGTCGTCGGGTATCGTGGATGGCGAAAGGGGGGTGAGGGAAGGGGGCGCTAGCCGGTGTTAACTCCTCCCCACCACAGATCTGTGTCCCACAGATCCTTAAGCCTTTGTCGGTTCGAGGTTCGCTGGTGGGTCTCGCAGCATCATCACAACGGATACTGTTATGATTATTTCTGCGGAGAAGGATATTAAAATTGATAATTTATGATAATTTTTTCAGGTTCTCCATGCTGAAGTCATGCACGTATTTCAATGATAATTCGTAACCCGTTGTCGTTATTTGGGTCAAGACCGCTGGCATTGCCATCAAGTGCGTTCACGAATAACTGATGTAATTCCGGTCACCGATTGTGACCGTTTCATTGTCAAATTGTACGACGTAGGAGCCTTCCAGGTGGTGTTCCTTTGTTGGAGTGGATACTGTGCCATTGAAGTTCGTCAGGAAGATTGTGCCGTCATCGATGAGTTTCACCGTTTGTTGGTTTGTCCTAAGATAGTCGCATGCAGCTTGACCTCCTTTAAGAAGTCTTGGTATGCAACTATCCTCCTCCAGTTTGTATAGGTCCCTTTCTCGGCAGACAGTTGTATTGCCGATGGATACGCAATTTCCAAGAAGGGCGTATGTTTCTACCGTATTCATGGCCAGTTTGTTGTACTTCAGCACAACCTGTTCACCGTCGGATACCGTTGGGTAATCAATCGGTATTTTTGGTCCACTACCTGGGCATTGCCAAGATATACAATAATGTTGTTCCATTCGTGACGATTGTTCTGATACGGAAGGCTTTCTACCTCTGTCAAAATTTCGTCTATTTACTCGTGGTCCAATAGATTCGTGTTGACCACGTCAATCTTTGCCAGTTGGCAGGTTCTAAGTATTTCACTGACTTGGTCCGCTATTATTATTGCCTTGTGGAGTACGGCGGTTGTTACATGGAAATCGCCGTCTATTGCGTTGACTCTTTCGACGTCGTTTAATCTCTAGAGTGATTCGTGTGTCGAGTCAAAGAGTTTTGTATTTATCCGGATCTGCTGGTTATTGTTCCTGGTTATGTCATCTTCTGTGTTTAAGATCGCGTTCCAGTCAGACCTATCCGGTGACTCTGCTACCCATTTCCAGGCTGATCCTAGCTAGTCGATTGATCGTGGCCTCCGTGCTGGTGTGCCATCCATGCGTGAGATGCCCTCTGATGCGTGTTGCAGGTAGTGGAAGACCAAAGCATTGATCCGTTGGTCGGTGATTATCATAGCCTCGTTGGTTGTTTGGTCGATGACTTACTTAATGCGGCCTAGATCGATAATATGGGCCAGCTTAAAAACACCGTTGGTTCGCCAGACGGTACCCTGTTGTAAGGGGACAACCGGTGCGTCATATTTGAAAATATGAAGCGCGGTCGCTACGTAGAGCGTGGACACGCTTGTAGTGCCGAAAAAAAAAGGTATTAAATTCTTATAGTTAGGTGATTAATAGTTCTTAGTCTAGATATATCGTGTAGGTGTTGTTTGTGTTGTTTTTAAATTTTTGGTCTTAAGCTAGGTTTATTTTATTTTGAAAGTTTATATTCGATAGTATTTAATTTCATTACTTTAGTTTAAGTTTTCTTATTTGCTTGTTTATTTTAGTTTATATGCTCAGTTTTGTTAGTGTTTTTTTAGTGTGTTTTCCTGTTAGGTTGTTTTTTGTGTTTTTTTTTTTGCTTTTAGGTTTGTTAGTTTTTTTGTGTTAAAGTTTGTTTTTGTTGTGAATTTTGTGTTAGTTGTCTGTTAGTGTTGTAACAAATTTTCTTGTGTTTTTCTTATATGTCTAGATTGGTTTTATGTGTTTCTTTTGCTTTTATATGTCCAGATTTGTTTGTGTTTTAGTTTTGTTTCCTTTATTTTATATGTCTTAATTTGTTTGTGTTTTAGTTATATTTTTATATGTCTAGATTAATTTTTTTTCCTTTTTATATGTTTTTTTATGTTAACATTTTATGGTATTTTGGTGTGGTTATTTTGTAATTATTTTTGAGCTTGTAAAACGTTTAATACACATTTCCCCTTTATTATCCAAGTGACATTTAATAGTTGGAAAATTTCAGGGATATCCTGTTACCAGTCCATTCCTAAAGGCGGGGGTGCTAGTAGTGGTAGAGGTATTTCCACCACCGGGTTACGTTTCTCGAAATCGGATTCGGGAGTATCTATTCTATTCCCTACTTTCTTAGCCTCGTTCTTCATCTCTGCCATTTGGGCAGTCAAGATTGCCATGGAGGCATCAAGGCGTTTCAATACTTCTTTCATTTCCTTCATATTTTTTAATTTCTGATTTTTGCTAAATAAAAAAAATTTTCCTTTGGTCAGGCCGTGTATTTTATTTTTTAAAGGACAGAGTGAAAAAATTTAACTGTAGATGGGCCCAACGGGTAACAGTTTGTCTCCTTACTTTTTTTATATTTTTTTATTGAGGGGAAATTGTTTTATTTAAACGTTTCACTCACCCGTTGATTTCCTTTTCGCTTCGCAAAGATTCTTTGGGTTTTTTTGATTTGTGTGTGTTTTGGCCGTTTTCTTGTAGTCTTGTAATGTTCTTACAGAGTTCTGAAATTAAATTTTTTATTAGTATTTTGTTTTCGTTTGGTGAAAAATTCGTATAGTTTTATAAGATTTTTTCTTCTTGGGGCGTTGTGTGTTAATACTTGTGTGAGTTTTTCTTGGTGCGGTTATTGGGTACTGGGCGCTGTCGTCCGTATTTGTCCGTTCTGGCGTTTCGCCTACTAAGGTACGGTTGCCACACAATCCACTGTGTAGCCCTTTATGAATGCATTCCACATTCGTGAGCCTTTCCAGCAGATTGCCAAACACCACTTTTTCATTTTATTATTTTGATTTTAGTATCACCTTCGGCTTTTTTCTAGTTTGAAACCAAAAACAACAATAAAAAAGGATTGGAAAAAAAAAATGTTCCCAGCTATTTTCCAGTGCTATCTTCTATTTCAGACTAAAATAATTATTTGTATTATATTTTTTGTTGCCAAAGCTTTTTCTTTTCTTTTAATAATGCAATTTTTGCGCTCGCGATTAAGCTACCGACTTGAGTGGACTTAACGCCGCAGCGGGTTATTGCTTCTTGTGTTTTATACACAGTTTTTTTGGTGTCCGCGAATACGCCACACTGAGAGGTGCGTGGACATATCGCCGCGGCAGGTTCACTGTTTTATTATTTTATTACAATTTTTTTGCGCCCGTGGGGAATGCCAGCTGCGAAAGGCAGCATCCCCACCGCGGCGAGTAGTTGTATTACACACATTTTTATGCACTTTCACACACACAACACCGTATTAAATAATGTTTACCCTTTTTTGGGTTTTTCATTTTTAAAAACATTTTTTAATTCATCTTCGTTTCATTCTTTTTAAATAATTTTTTCCCATTTTTGGGTTTTTCATTTTTAAAAACATATTTTAATTCATCTTCGTTTTATTCTTTTTGAATAATTTTTTGGGTTTTTTATTATTAATTCACAAGGTACCCGTAACTTTTTAATCTTAATTTTTCGTATATTTTTTTGCTGGGGCGTACCTTTCTTCTTTTTTTTACATTTTTATTCTCTTTGATTTTTGTCGGGGGGTATCATGTTACCATGTTTATTATTATAAATAAGCAAACTTTTAAATAATAATAAGTAGGTTATTAAATAAAAACCCCACATTTGGGAGCTCGCCGGGACGTATCCGAGGAAAGCTGAAGGTGAAAGTGAAAAGTGACTAAGGACGACTGTGAAAATTTTTTTTCTAAACTATGGCTTGCCTAAACGATCTGATTTCCAATGCTTAAAAGTGCATCGAAAGAAAGCATTTGTGCACTTCACAAATTCATATTCGAAGGAGAAGGGGACAGAAACAATCGGAAACGTTTACGTGAATTTGCTGGCTTTCAGTATGACGAAAATGACGCAATTTATAAATCCAAATGTGTATACATACGCGCGAAATTGAAAGACAAAAATTTGATATCAATATGCGCAGTTTTGGGAATTAACTACGACGTAGAAAATTTGCAGCTGCACATTAGAAATACCTTCTACATGCGAAAGGAAGAGAAAGTCGAATTCGCAACGAATGAAGGAAGTTGATATGCCGCGTTTTGCTCTAAGTTTTCGAGACATAGAAGAGTCAATTAAACATTTTGATGGGAGTGATGAAATTCCAGTTGAGGTATGGATAGGCGACTTTGAAGATCAAGCCTTACTTATGGGTTGGAATGCGCTACAAAAGCTTATCTTCGCCAAAAAGTCACTTAAAGGATGTTTATATTGAGCGAAAAGGGATTAAATTCGTGGAATGCATTAAAGGAGTCTTTGCTAACTGAGTTCAGGTCGAAAGTAAGCAGCAAACAAATACATACGCAACTCGGAGAGAGCGAACGACGTGCAAACGAAAATGTGCAAGAATACTTATATCGCATAAAAGATATTGCATCCCGAGGAAATGTTGAGGAAGAAGCTCTTATTCAATATGTGATCCCCGGTATAGACGAACTTTCTTTAAATAAATCAATTCTGTACGGTGCTAAAAACTTGAACGAATTCAAGTAAAAATTAAAGGACTACCAAACAATAAGTGCAAAATCGAAAGTTCTGGAAGGACAAAAACGCTTTTGCAGCAAAGTGGTTCAAAATGTGGCAAAAAGGAAGTCGTTTGCTACAATTGTGGTGAAAAGGGACATATTTTTGGTGGCAGCAGCAACAAAGAAAAAGGAAGAAAGTGTTTCAAGTGCACCAAATTTGGACACAATTTCAAGAATTGTCCACAAAGTGAAAAGGCAGTCGAAGAAAGCAAGCCCAATGCGCGAGTTTTAAGTGAGCACAGTGGCATGACGAGCAAAGCAGTTTCAATTCAAAATCAGAATTGCGTGGCGCTGTTTGATACGGGCAGCAAGTTCAACATTTTGCGCGAAGACTTATACAAGCAGTTGGCTTTGCCAAGGTTGAAAGTGTGCAGTGTATATCTAATTGGATTTGGAAAAGATCGCAATGCCAATAAGATCAGGACGATTGGACAGTGTAAGCAAGCAGTATCGATTGACAACAGTGTTTATGGCTTGAACTTCTTCATAGTTCCGTGTGACTGTATGGACACTCGTTTGATAATAGGGGAAGAACTGTGCTTGCAAGCAGAAGTTTCGTTTAGTCCAAGTGGTTTGCGTGTGCGAAAGTTGAACAATCTTGAGGAAAATGAATTGGAATCCAATTTAATGCAATGAAAGAGGTGCGTGAACTAATAACGAAGTACATTCCCTAACCATCGAAGTCAACAAACATTAAAATGAAAATCATTTTAAAGGACGAAACACCAATTTTTTTGCGTCCGCGTAGATTTGCATTCGCTGAAACGAAAGTAATTGACGATCAGATTGAGCAGTGGCTCTCAAACGGCGAAATCGAAGAATCCGACTCTGAATTTACAAGCCCGGCAGTGTTTGCTAAGAAAAACGACGGTTCCCAACGATTTCAAGCGTATCAACAAGGTAATAATAAAATACCATTTTCCGGTGCCCCTGATTGACGTCCAGCTTGATCGCTTACAAGAAGATATGATGTTCAGCACGATTGACTTGAGGAATGGCTTTTTTCATGTGCCAGTAGCCGATTTCAGCAAGAAGTACACCTCATTCGTGACCCAAAGCGGGCAGTACCAGTTCCTTAAGGTGCCTTTCGGTTTGTCAAACTCACCTGGAGTTTTTCAGAGACACATTAATGCGATTTTCCGAACGCTGATTCGCAGAGGAATCGCTTTCCCTTACGTTGACAATATCATTATACCAGCAAAGGACGAAAAGGAGGTTGTATCGAACCTCAAAGAGGCTATAGGAACTTGCAGCAACTATGGGCTAAAACTCAACCTAAAGAAATGTCATTTCCTGCAGACCCGTATTCAGTATTTAGGTCACATCGTCGAGAATAAAACAATTTCCCCGAAGCCTCAGATGATCGATGCCGTTTCCATATTCAAGAGTCCACAGAATTTCAAGCAGCTAGAGAGTTTTATGGGTCTTACCGGATATTTTAGAAAGTTTATCTACAACTATGCTCTTATTTCGAAACCCCTGACTGATCTGACTGAAAATAAAGCAAATTTCGTAATTGGTCCAGAAGAAGAGAATGCAATTGAATCCTTAAAAAAGTACTTGACTTCCAGCGTTTATTTGGCAATTTACAACCCAAAACATGACACCGAGGTACCTACTGATGCGCCGTGTTTTTGCAAAAATCACCAGATGACGGTCAATTTCAACCTGTCTACTTCATGAGTAGGAAAACAACGGATGCTCAGCGAAAATATTCAAGCTAAGAATTAGAGGTGTTAGCGAAAGCCTGTGCACTAGGGTTGCACGCTGGGTACTTTTGCTCCAAGAGACGACTGACGACTACATTGCCCTTGGTTTCAAGCAAGCGCAAGAAAAAGATGAACACCTTAAAGCGATTATTAAAATCCTAGAAGACTCCAACTCAACATATGAAGACTATTTTCTGAAGGCCGGTGTCCTGTACAAACTTTTCAAGGACTAAGAACTAATTGTAGTTCCCAAGAACATGCAGAAGCAGATCATTGGTAGAGCACATGACCGAGGACACTTTGCTTTTAAAAAAACGAAGGCGCTGATTTGCAACGAGTATTTTATCGAAAACATTGACGAAAAAATACAGAAGTGCATACCTATCACATTGATTTCTTTGGTCTACTAGACTCCACAAGCAAAAATTACAAGCAAATTCTCGCCGTAATCGACTCCTTTACGAAATTCTGTTGGCTTTACCCTACCAAGCCAACCACTGCCAGCGAAGTCATAGCTAAACTACGAGGCCAAAGTTATATATTTGGTAACCCAGCATGCATTATATCGGACCGAGGCTCAGCTTTTACCGCGCAAGACTATTTTCAGTATTGCGAAGACGAAGGCATAAAGGTGGTGAAATCAATGACAGGCCTACCACATGTTAACGGACAGGTGGAAAGACTGAATGCCTGAGACTGAGTGTGGATGATCCCACAAAGTGGTACAGACACGTCGTTTGAGTTCAACAAGACATTAACTGCACTTTTTCGAGAAGCATCGACGCTACTCCTTTTGAGGTTCTAATCAGAGTCAAAATGAGAAACAAAGGTCATCTTTGTTCTTCAAGAAAATATCAACAACGAGTCCATAGCCTTGTTTCAGAACACGCGAAACGAACTTCGACTCAAGGCAAAAAGTCAAATTTTGAAAATCCAAACCGAAACTGGCAAAGACTTATAAGATTGGTGAACTAGTAGCCATTAAACGAACGCAGCTTGGCGGCGGTCTCAAACTAAAACCGAAGTATTTGGGTCCTTACGAAATAACCAAAGTGAAGCACAATAATGTCTATGATGTCCAAAAAGTCGGCAACTCCGAAGGATCAATAATTTCTTCAACCTGCACAGAGTACTAAAGCCGTGGCCCACCCTCGAAGGCAAAGACGAAACATTCGAGGCGAATGTTTAATCAGAATGGCCGAATGTGGGAGTGAGATTGCATTATTCCCCGAATCCCTCCCATAAAACCCCAGCATTCGTTTGACATGGAGCCCTAGACAACGATAGAAGCAGCTAAAACTAAAAAGACGAGTAGATGGTCAAAAGACGCATTCCAAAGGAAGAAGAGCCGATGGAAAAGAAGACGATGATCATTACAACGAGATGTGACGACGAGGAGACGAGCAGAGCAACATATCGAGAGGACAAACGATAGTTGCTGACGGGATCGAGTTGAGTAAAGACGTGTGACGACGAAACAATGGTTAAATCAAAAACAAAGATTCAGATTTCTTACTATGTTAATGAAATGATGATGAAATTAGAAGTGTAATTTCAACAGGAGTAGAAATATCTTCTACATGCGAAAGGAAGAGAAAGTCGAATTCACAACGAATAAAGGAAGTTGATATGCCGCGTTCTGCTCTAAATTTTCGTGATGATTGGAGTGATGAAATTCCAGTTGAGGTATGCAAGATCAAGCCTTGCTTATGGGTTGGAATGCGCTACAAAAGCTTATCTTCGCCAAGAAGTCACTTAAAGGTGTCGCTTAGATGTTTATATTGAGCGAAAAGGGATTAAATTCGTGGAATGCATTAAAGGAGTCTTTGCTAACTGAGTTCAGGTCGAGAGTAAGCAGCAAACAAATACATACGCAACTCGGAGAGAGCGAACGACGTGCAAACGAAAATGTGCAAGAATACTTATATCGCATGAAAGATATTGCATCCCTAGGAAATGTTGAGGAAGAAGCTCTTATTCAATATGTGATCGCCGGTATCGACGAACTTTCTTTAAATAAATCAATTCTGTACGGTGCTAAAAACTTGAACGAATTCAAGTACAAATTAAAGGACTACCAAGCAATAAGTTCAATATCGAAAGTTCTGGAAGGACAAAGACGCTTTTGCAGCAAAGTGGTTCAAAATGTGGCAAAAAGGAAGTCGTTTGCTACAATTGTGGTGAAAAGGGACATATTTTTGGTGGCAGCAGCAACAAAGGAAAAGGAAGAAAGTGTTTCAAGTGCACCAAATTTGGACACAATTCCAAGAATTGTCCACAAAGTGAAAAGGCAGTCGAAGAAAGCAAGCCCAATGCGCGAGTTTTAAGTGAGCACAGTGGCATGACGAGCAAAGCAGTTTCAATTCAAAATCAGAATTTCGTGGAGCTGTTTGATACGGGCAGCAAGTTCAACATTTTGCGCGAAGACTTATACAAGCAGTTGGCTTTGACAAGGTTGAAAGTGTGCAGTGTATATCTAATTGGATTTGGAAAAGATCGCAATGCCAATAAGATCAGGACGATTGGACAGTGTAAGCAAGCAGTATCGATTGACAACAGTGTTTATGGCTTGAACTTCTTCATAGTTCCGTGTGGAAGCTGTGCTTGACAACGAAGAATTCGGTATTAATCAATCAGCCAGTCAGAATGCTAAGAAAGAGGTGCGTGAACTAATAACGAAGTACATTCCCTAACCATCGAAGTCAACAAACATTAAAATGAAAATCATTTTAAACGACGAAACACCAATTTTTTCGCGTCCGCGTAGATTTGCATTCGCTGAAACGAAAGTAATTGACGATCAGATCGAGCAGTGGCTCTCAAACAGCGAAATCGAAGAATCCGACTCTGAATTTACAAGCCCGGCAGTGTTTGCTAAGAAAAACGACGGTTCCCAACGATTTCAAGCGTATCAACAAGGTAATAATAAAATACCATTTTCCGTTGCCCCTGATTGACGATCAGCTTGATCGCTTCCAAGAAGATATGATGTTCAGCACGATTGACTTGAGGAATGGCTTTTTTCATGTGGCAGTAGCCGATTCCAGCAAGAAGTACACCTCATTCGTGACCCAAAGCGGGTAGTATCAGTTCCTTAAGGTGCCTTTTACACATTAATGCGATTTTCCGAACGCTGATTCGCAGAGGAATCGCTTTCCCTTACGTTGACAATATCATTATACCAGCTAAGGACGAAAAGGAGGCTGTATCGAAAGAAGCTATAGGAACTTGCAGCAACTATGGGCTAGAACTCAACCTAAAGAAATGTCATTTCCTGCAGACCCGTATTCAGTTTTTAGGCCACATCGTCGAGAATAAAACAATTTCCCCGACGCCTCAGATGATCGATCCGTTTCGATATTCAAGACTCCACAGAATCTCAAGCAGCTAGAGAGTTTTATGGGTCTTACCGGATATTTTAGAAAGTTTATCTACAACTATGCTCTTATTTCGAAACCCCTGACTGATCTGACTAAAAATAAAGCAAATTTCGTAATTGGTCCAGAAGAAGAGAATGCGATTGAATCCTTAAAAAGTACCTGACTTCCAGCCCTGTTTTGGCAATTTACAACCCGAAGTATGACACCGAGGTACCTACTGATGCATCAATCGATGGTTTTGGCGCCGTGACGGCCAATTTCACCCTGTCTACTTCATGAGTAGGAAAACAACGAATGTTCAGCGAAAATATTCAAGATACGAATTAGAGGTGTTAGCGATCATCGAGGTTATAACAAAGTTTATAGTGTATCTCCTTGGCATTTCATTTAAGAAAATCACAGATTGTAATGAATTCGCGAAGACGCTAGACAAGCAAAGCCTGTGCACTAGGGTTGCACACTGGGTACTTTTGATCCAAGAGTACGACTACAAAGTTGAACACCGTTCAGGTTCACGTATGAAGCACGTTGATGCCCTTTTTACGTACCCAATAATGACGATCGTTGACGAATTCATTGCCCTTGGTTTCAAGCAAGTGCAAGAAGAAGATGAACACCTTAAAGCGATTATTAAAATCCTAGAAGACTCCAACTCAACATATGAAGACTATTTACTAAAGGCCGGTGTCCTGTACAAACTTTTCAAGGACTTAGAACTAATTGCTCCGAAGGACATGCAGAAGCAGATCATTGGTAGAGCTCATGACCGAGGACACTTTGCTTTTAAAAAAACGAAGGTGCTGATTTACAACGAGTATTTTATCGAAAACATTGGCGAAATAATACAGAAGTACATCGACTGCTGCATTCCGTTCATTATATCCAACCGCAAGCCTGGCAAACAGGAGGGCTGTTTACATCCATTGCACAAAGAGGATTTCCCGCTGCATACCTATCACATTGATTTCTTAGGTCTACTAGACTCCACAAGCAAAAATTACAAGCACATTCTCGCCGTAATGTACTCCTTTACGAAATTCTGTTGGCTTTACCCTACCAAGTCAACCACTGCCAGCGAAGTCATAGCGAAACTACGAGGCCAAAGTTATATACTTGGTAACCCAGCATACATTTTATCGGACCGAGGCTCAGCTTTTACCGCGCAAGACTATCTTCAGTATTGCGAAGACGAAGGATAAAGGTGGTGAAATCAATGACAGGCATACCACGTGTTAACGGACAGGTCGAAAGACTGAATGCCATCATTATTTCAGTTCTATCCAAACTGAGTGTGGATGATAACACAAAGTGGTACAGACACGTCGATCGAGTTCAACAAGCCATTTACTCCACTTTTTCAAGAAGCATCGACTCCTTTTGAGGTTCTAATCGGAGTCAAAATGAGAAACAAATAAGCTTCAAGAAATTATCAACAACGAGTCCATAGCCTTGTTTCAGAACACGCGCAACAACCTTCGATTCAAGGCAAAAAGTCAAATTTTGAAAATCCAAACCGAAACCGGCAAAGACTTATAAGATTGGTGAACTAGTAGCCATTAAACGAACGCAGCTTGGCGGCGGTCTCAAACTAAAACCGAAGTATTTGGGTCCTTACGAAATAACCAAAGTGAAGCACAATAATGCCTATGATGTCCAAAAAGTCGGCAACTCAGATGGACCAATAATATCTTCAACCTGTGCAGAGTACCTTAAGCCGTGGACCACCCTCGAAGACAAAGACGAAACATTCGAGTCGAATGTTTAATCAGAATGGCCGAATGTGGGAGTGAGATTGCATTATTCCCCGAATCCCTCCCATAAAACCCCAGCATTCGTATGACATGACGCCCTAGACGACGACAGAAGCAGCTAAAACTAAGAAGACGAGTAGATGGTCAAAAGACGCATTCCAAAGGAAGGCGAGACGATGAAAAGAAGACGACGATCACTACAACGAGATGTGACGACGAGGAGACGAGCAGAGCAACATATCGAGAGGACGAGCGATAGTTGCTGACGGGATCGAGATGAGTAAAGACGTGCTCAAGCGAACGACGACGAGACGACAATTAAATCAAACACTAAGATTTAGATTTCATACTATGTTAATTAATATAAATAATCAAACTTTTGTAAGGATGCTCTCTTGCCGGGGTACAGATCTCAGTCAGATCCAGGAGTCCTTTACAAGAAATTTGTAAATCACCGAAACACCGGACTAGAGAGTTTTATGCAACGAGTGAATGAGTCGTTTGGGGGGTCACGCCGAAGGTTCTCATGGACGCCGGGAGAGAGAGAGTAATGTCGGAGTTGATCGCGCCGTATCTTGCTCCGGAGTTAAAAATCCCACGGGCTGGACCTTGGGGCGGGGCCAAGCCAGGCGAACGATTTCACGAGGGTGGGAACGCCGGATGATCCCACTGGTCACTTCCACGATTGGGACACGTAAGTCGTTTTCCACGTGCCGGAGACCAGAAATCCACCGGGCTGGTTCTTCGGGCGAGGCCAAGCCAGGACACTATTTCGCGAGAGTGGGGCCGGCAGGAGACGTCACGCGCAAGTCGTTTTCCGCGTATCGGAGGTCAAAAATCCACCGAGCTGGACCTTCGGGCGAGGCCAAGCCGGGACACTATTTCGCGAGAGTGGGATCGGTGGGTGACGTCACTCGCAAGTCGTTTTCGACGTATCGGAGGCCAAAAATCCACCGGGCTGGACCTTCGGGCGAGGTCAAGCCGGGTAGAATTTGTCGGACGTGGGGGAATTGAAGGAAAAAGGATGGCGGTATGATTGACCAGTCGGGAATGATGTCCGCGCGCAGGTCACATGCACTACGTGGAGGAAAGCTATTGTAGTGGACCAGACGGGCTGGGTGTCCGCGTACCAGTCGCATGCGTTAGAAGGGGGGGGAATCTAAGATACTAGACCAGACGGGACGGGTGTCCACGTGCGGGTCTCAAATACTACGATGTGGGAGGCTAAGATACTAGACCAGACGGGCCGGGTGTCCGCGTACAGGTTTAAAATACTACTAAGAGGGAAGCTAGGATACTAGACCAGACGGGACGGATGTCCGCATACAGGTCTCAAATACTACGGGGAAGGAAGCTAGGATACTACGAATAAAAATAATCACAAACGGGGGATTTCACCTTTTACTTCTTCTCTTTATTTTTGTTCTAGAGTATTTTTCTTTTATCTACTATCCTCCTACGAGTCCGCTACACCGTCTTTGCTTAACGGAGAGGAATATTATGTACACTAACCTCAAAACACTGATCAACCCACTTATTCACCGGTCGCGTGCCGTCGCGCGGTCGAGGCGTAACTTGGATTACACGGAAAATTACTGCGGGAGACACGTCCGCCCCGTCTTACCATTCCGAAACAAAAGAGTACTCGCTCGATCGGTGTATGACCACCTTCCCCACGCTCCCCCTTTTCTCGCTTTCGGGATTTCTGGTATATTCCTTAATTTCTAGTATTTTCTATTACTCACTAAATATCGGCTGGCGTTGCCACTTGGGCTTGGAAGTTAACTACGGCTTAATATTCGGTTTCAACTTAATATTTATTATCCATTATGCGTCGCTTACACCTATAACATTACATACTATTAACTTAATATTTATTATTCATGATAAGTCGCTTACACCTATAACCTTACATACTACCAAAAATTGTATCGTACACCGTCTAGGTGTGTACGTTACACCACCGAGCGGACGTCGATACGCATAAGCGATACGTGTCCAGCGTACCGGCAGACCTGGTCTTTGGACGTGTGATGATAGGAATGCTCCACGTCCGGGAGTCTTGGAGGACTGGGTCTTGAGTAACCCGGATGGCCAGACCGAGGATCACGTCGGGACCACGGGTAATCCTCCTCCGAGCTGGGCCGTCGGGACTCCGTATAGTACGGCTCCCCTGGTCGTCGTCCGTTGGGGTAACCGCTTGCCCCACCTGGTGAGCTTTCTCTGGAACGTGGGTGCCTGCTGAATAGCTCCGAATCCCGGTCACTGGCGTCATCTTCGTCGTTTTCGAGGCGGTAGGAAGCTGATTGGGGCGACGTCGGCTGAAAATATTGTCGCGACCCGTCGGGTCGAGGGCTCCACAGGCCTCAGCGGAGTCCTGCGAACTGATCCTTCAGGAGCCTGGAAACCGTCGTCTGTCTCCACCGAGCTACCATCTGCCTCGCCGTCCGACGTGAGGAACTCCTCCTCCATTGCTTCGTCGCCTCTGTCACAGTAATCCATCTCCATGTGGAAGGCTTTCGTGTCGTTGGAGTCGTCCGACAACGCAATTACTTCATCCATCTGAAACGGTAAACTAAACTTATTGGTATTGCCCCACCTCTTCGAGCTCCCTACCTGACGGTGTAGTTAACAAGGGACTCGGTATTAATCTATTACAATGGTTATACAATGGTTACTCGACTGGTTATACAATGGTTATACAGTGGTTTTACAATGGTTATTAGACTAGTTGTTAGACTATTCTGCGGCTGTATGCCGCTTACTGTATCGGGTTGCTCGGTCCGGTAATACTATCGTCGATCCTATCTGGAGTGGCCTCTGCGTAGTATGGTTTGAGCTGGGATATGTTGGCGATCTGCCGCCGTCGATCTTCGGCGCGTTGCAGGCGTACCAAGTTCGGAGATGTGAACTTCGTAACGGTGTAAGGACCGTCATACTTGGCAGAAAGTTTGGCAGCTTTCGATAAGGGATGATGTCGCAGCCAGACTTGACTGCCGAGCGTGGGTCTCCATTCTCGCCTTCGTAGGTTATAATGTCTCGCCTGGTCTTGAGACGCTCGCTGAAGATTCGCTCGTACGATGTCGAAGATTCCTTGGAGGTGAGACGCCTTGTCTTCAGGACCTGTATGAACGACCGCCGATCCGGGGGTGAGTTCATCATACAGCATCGCAGGCAAGCGTGGTTCCCGTCCTTGAGTTAGGAACGCAGGGCTATACCCCGTCGAATCCGATATACTGCTATTGACCGCGAGGGATATCTCTGGCAACATATTATCCCACGAACTCTGGTCGCCTTCCGACAGCTGGAATATCAGCGTCTTCACAGTGCGGTTGGTCCTTTCTGTGAGATTCTGGATTTCTACGCCGAGCTTGGTGAAATAGTCCTTTAGGACCCGGCTTGTGAATTGGGTTCGTTTGTCGCATACGAACTTCCTGGGAATGCCCACTCGAGCAAGTATGCGTTCCCGAAACGCTTTCTGCACTTGAGCTGCGGTGGCTTTCCGGAGTGGGATCAGTTCTACCCATTTCGAGAATACGTCGTGAAACACCAGGAGCATAGTATTTACTTGTTTCGACCGGAAAGGTTCGAAAGGTTCACTGACGAGCCAGGTTAGCATCTTACCTGCCTCCTTGATTTGTTGCGGGTTAAACTTTTGATAAGATTCACAGTGGCGAACATGGCGTTTCGCGTCGCGATACATACCGGGCCAGAAATACCTCTGGGTCAGACGCGTGATCATTTTTCGGACTCCCAAGTGTCCTGCGATCGGGGAATCGTGGCACTCACGTAAGACGCGGCCTCTACGGGAAGTGGGCACACAGAGCTTCCACGTGAAGTAGTCCTCATCGTCAGCTCGGTAGCCCATGTTCCTGTAGAGCTGGTCGTTTTCGATCATGTAGTCGGCGAACTTCTCGGGTTCCTCCTGTATTTGGTCTTTCATCCTTTTGATCCAGTCGCAGTGGTCCTCGAGTTCGACAGCGCCTTGCAGTACCTCACAAGGCTGTCGAGAAAGTGTGTCGGCCACGACGTTCAATTTCCCTCGTCGATAGCGTACGTCGAATTGGAATTGCTGCAATTCTAGCGCCCAACGCGCTATTCGGCCGGAAGGGCTCACAACAGAATTTAGCCACTTGAGAGCTAGATGGTCGGTAACGACCTCGAATCGGTACCCTTCCAGGTACCACCGCATCTTCCTGATTGCCCAGATTATGGCCAGACACTCTTTCTCCGTGGTAGTGTAGTTCTGTTCCGCGGGGGTTAGTCGTCGGCTAGCGTATGCGATGACCTTCTCTTCATTTTCGGAGCCCTGTGATAAAACTACGTCCAAGCCGACGTCACTCGCGCCTGTTTGCAAAATGAACTTCTGGTCCAATTCCTGACAGCCTAATACGGGAGCAGTAGTCAGGCATCTTTTAATTTCTTCCAAGGTGGTTTGCTGTTCTGGTCCCCAGGTCCACCTCCGTCCTTTCTTTAGTAGCGCAGTCATTGGCTGCACGATAGTCGCGAAACTAGGGACAAATCACCGATACCACGAGGCCATCCCGATCCATTGACGGAGTTCCTTTAGGTTAGAGGGGACCTTTAACCCGTTGATCGCAGACACCTTCTCGGGATCAGTCTGAATTCCGTCGCTGCTGATGACGTGGCCGAGGTAAACGAGTTTCTGCTTGAAGAAGCAACACTTCTTTGGATTTATCCTTAAATTCGCCGCCCGCAATCTGCGGAAAACTTCCGAGAGATGAGTGAAGTGATGTTCTTCTGTCGCGCTTTTGATAATAATAGTAAGCGAAGGCGACCGGTTCCATCTCCACGCCGATTACACTATCCAGAGCGCGTTATAACGTGGCACTGGCAGAATGCAGCCCGAAGGGCATGACCTTCCATTGGTACAACCCTCTCCCAGAACCGCGACCATCCCTAGCCATGGGAATTTGCCAATAGCCGTGCTTCAAGTTCAACGTGGAGATATATCGGGCGTGGCGTAATTTCTCCAGAATGTGGTTGATTCTCGGGACTGGGTAGGCGTCGGGCACTGAGTGTGCGTTTAACTGACGGTAGTCTACACACATGCGCCAATCGCCAGTCTTCTTATTGACCAATACGATGGGAGCGCTGTGCGGGCTTCTGGAAGGTTCGATGGCCCCGTCACGGAGCAGTTCGTCTACTTGGGCATCAATGACATGATGCATCGCGGGGTTCCGGGGATAATACCTTTGTTTTACGGGCTTATCGTCGCGCATGACGATAGTGTGCTCGGCGACGTGAGACACCCCATGCAGCTTCTCGAATAAGGCCAGTTCCCGATCGATGAAGCTTAGTTGCGCCGGACTCAGTTGTGTGCTCTGTCGCTGCTCGTCGCTTTCTACCGTCCCCATCATAATGGGCGCGCCGGCGTCGATGTTCGGGGTCGTAGCTCGCGTAGGAATAGGACTGGGTGCCTCTGCTTCTTCTGGCCTGGCAGTTCCCAAATGTGCCCCAACCTCAACAGGGCGTACCGTTTCCTTCTGGCTGCCTCGCGTCTTTATAAGTACTGGCTGTAAGAGAGAGTCTCCTGCCGCTTGGGATTCATTTTGCAAGTCGAGGGTAGCTCGACCACATCGCACCTGAGTTCCCGCTACTTTGAGGAAGTCCATCCCAAGTATTACGCCATCTAACATCGTGGGCATTACTTACATAGGTAAGAGCACCGTAGTGCCAGCCAACGTAACCGAGGTTCGCCAGAGCTTCGTCAAATCCAGACATGACCGGTCGGCCTACGCTATTTTAGTGACAATATCCTGTAACTCGCCTAAATCCTGTCAACTGTGTCAAAGTCACGAATTCACTGCGTTTAATATATAGCCGGTATTCTGGAGTCATGTTTTCGTTTGCTCGATACAATTCTTCCTCTTCTCGATAACCGGCTTGCTGCATCTTGGTTCTGAGCTCGATCAAGTAAGTTTTGTAAGGCTCTCCTCTCCGCTGCACGTGGGTCCGTATCTCATCTTCCAACCGCTCGAAATATCGAGAGGCCGACTGTAGTTGGCTTGTGCGAAACCACCGTGCCGCTGGGCCCTCCAAGATCTCAAACATAGCGCGGGGTACGTCCTCTGGGTTTATCCTGTACGTCGTCATCTTTTCCTCGAGCGCGGCGATGAGAGTCAACGGGTCCGAACTCCCATCGAACCGCAAATTCCATTTATGCATCTTCTCGGGGAGCAGATGTTGAGTGGGAGCCGTGCTGCTCCGTGTGTCTCGCCCTTGTAGATCGGCGGGTTAGCGGGCGTCTACTGGCGGCATCCAGGTGTCGTGCGTCGATCCTGGGTGAATCCCTCGATGACGGGCTGGAGTCCCGATCGATGTAGCTCCGGAAGTCATGGGAATGGTGAGGGATTCCGTGAATTGTCCCGTCTCACCGTTCCTTCTTAAAGGATTCGGACTTGGGGCCCGGCTGCCATATTGCTCCTGCAACTGAGCCAGTCGGTCCCACACACTCTGTGGGAACGACCCTGTGTTGACGAGGCTGGCAAATGCCTTCCTGGTCTCCTCGACGGTACCGTCGGCTTTAAAACCAAACTCCAGGGCGAGAGAACTGAGTTCGTCTTTTCGGCGAGCGTATATCCAGCGGACTCCTATACCTGGATTCTTAATAAAATCGGCTTCTTCGTACTCACCGTCGGATTCCTTGGGGTTACTCATTGTTTGTTGTCCTCTTCGATTTAGTTTGGTGTTAACTTCCTTCGACTGACCTCTTGAACGTAACGAGCGAGAGAGCGCGCTCTTGTTCTCCCGCGCTACCATAGATGTCTCTGAAGCCAAAAAGTGCCGAGTGTACTCCAATGCATGTATGCACTGACCTACGCTTATCAGCAATAAGTAGCACAGCAGTGTCTTTAACCACTGCAACGGTAACAACAACAACAACAACAACAGCAGCAACGGTATCGACCAACCGTTTATTATCATCATCAGCAACTTCGCCATCGATAAACAAACCCGTAGCCAACACAAAAACGGCGTTCGCTGCGCTGCCCGAAAATTACACAATAAGCAACGAAAATAAAAGGCCGGCTGTGCAGACTGGTATGGATCGCTACATCCAAATCAAAAGAAAGCTGAGCCCCCTAAATTCTAAGCGAAAAATAACCCGGGCCAATTATAATTCAGCTGAGACTGAAACGCCCATTAATACAAACAGATTTAAAATTTTGGAAGACGCTACTGACGAAGAGGTTGACGAAGCTACCGAAGCTGAGAAGAAGAAACCGAAGCCCCCCCCAATATACATCCGGGAGAAAAGCTGCAATGCACTTGTTAACAAAATAATTGAGCTTATTGGAAAAGATAACTTCCATATAATTCCCCTTGTGAAGGGCAGCATACACGAAACAAAAGTTCAAACGAAGAACGAAGACAATTACCGAGTGTTGTCTAAATATCTTAATGACAAGAAAAAGAACTTCTACACGTACCAACTTAAAAGCAGCAAGGGTCTGCAAGTTGTACTTAAAGGAATTGAATCCGATGTAACACCTGAAGAAGTAAAAAATGCACTACAAGACAAAGGCTTTAACTCTAAGACAGTCTTCAATATCTTGAACAGGGATAGGAAACCGCAACCACTCTTCAAGATAGAGCTCGAACCGGAAACTAAGCCCCTTAATAGAAACGAAGTGCACCCCATATACAAACTTCAGTTCCTTCTCCACCGTAGAATCACAGTAGAGCAACCACATAAGCGCAATGGGCCGGTACAATGTACGAACTGCCAAGAATATGGCCATACAAAGTCATACTGCACACTACGCCCAGTGTGTGTAGTTTGTGGAGACCTTCATGACTCAGCACTCTGCCCAGCGAGCAAAAACGACTCCAATGTAAAAAAGTGCGGCAATTGTGGCGGCAATCATACAGCCAACTACAGAGGTTGCCCAATATACAAGGAGCTAAAAAGTCGCATCCATCAAAGAGGAACCACTGCCCGCTCCCACAACACACAGCTCACAGCATCAAAATCAAACCCTGAAGTCTTCTTTTCGACTGCACCCAGCTCCTCACTAGGACCCGTAACCCTCAACAAAAATGTGACATTTGCAAGCGCTCTAAAATAAGGACTGGCTCCTCCTGTATCTAAAACTTCATCTCCACAAGCAGCATGTCTAGAACACAACATGACTCAACAACGTCAACCAACGGAGCAGACACAAAGCAACTTTGAAGCAATGATAGTTAGCCTGCAACAAAGCCTAATGGAGTTTATGTCGTTTATGCGCACAACTATGCAAGATTTAATGCGAAACCAAAATCTTCTCATTCAAATGCTGGTCTCACAACAATCAAAATAATGACGTCCCTACGAATTTCTACGTGGAACGCTAACGGCGTCTCACAGCACAAACTTGAGTTAACTCAATTTCTACTCGACAATCACATCGATGTAATGCTACTTTCAGAAACACACCTTACAAACAGATACAATTTTCAAATAAGAGGCTACTCATTCTATGGAACAAATCATCCGGACGGTAAAGCACATGGTGGGACTGGCATTCTAATCAGAAGTCGTATTAAGCACCACTATTATAACAAAACTGCTAAAAACTATCTACAGGCCACATCTATAAGCATGTGGCAACCAACTAACTCTAGCCGCCGTATACTGCCCCCCTCGTTTCAATATAACCGAATATGAGTTTTTGCAGTTCTTCAACACATTAGGTGACCATTTATAGCAGCAGGAGACTACAATGCCAAACACACACACTGGGGATCTCGCCTCGTGACTCCAAAAGGGAAGCAGCTTTACAATGCAATCATAAAATCCAACAACAAGCTTGACTATGTCTCTTCTGGTAGACCAACATACTGGCCGACAGACCCAAAGAAACTACCCGATCTTATTGACTTCGCGATAACCAAAAATATTCCCAAAAATTTTATAAGCGCCGAATGCCTTTCGGATCTTTCATCTGATCACTCGTCGGTCTTATTTCATCTTCTCCAACAACCAGGAACATTAGAACACCAGTTTAACCTGACCTCACAAAAAACCAACTGGCTCAAGTTTAGAAAATATATTAGCTCACATATTGAGCTATGTCCTCGCCTCAACGACGAAGCTGACATAGACAGCTTTGTAACTACACTGGAGTCCGTACTCGTCACTGCGGCTCGAGTTTCCACACCCCAAACCTCAAATATTCAATGCAAGCAAAAGAAGACAAATCTACAAATAACTAAGGCTCTAAAACAAGAAGAATCATATGCCCAGCGCCGTTATATAGAGCAACTGTCATCAACTTGCTCAAAACACTCACTTTGGAGAGCCCACCCATCTCTTAGATCACCGAAAGAAACCGTGATGCCTATTAGAAACCCCTCAGGCGGCTGGGCGCGCAGTGATAAAGATAGAGCCAGCACATTCGTCGACCACCTTAAAAATGTCTTTCAACCAAATCCTGCCACCAATGCATTCACTTTGCCGACTTTTGCATATGAAACCCAGCTTCACCATGAGCCAATCGAGTTTCGCCCATTGAAAATCGTTAGCATCATCAAAAACCATATGAACCCGAAAAAATCTCCAGGCTGCGACCTCATTACCCCTAAAATGATCACGGAGCTTCCATATTGTGCCGTTCGCACCATTACACATCTCTTCAATGCCATCGCTAAACATGGCCACTTTCCAAAAAGATGGAAAAAGTAAATTATTATAATGATTTCGAAGCCAGGAAAAGATTCCACAATCCCCACATCGTACAGACCTATAAGCCTACTATCATGCTTATCTAAACTCTTTGAAAAATGCATATTGACTCGGATAAACACATATCTACGAATCCAGAATGGAATTCCATCACACCAATTCGGATTTCGAGAAAAACACGGAACGATTGAGCAAGTCAACCGAATAACATCAGAAATTCGAAACGCGTTCGAAAAACGTGAGGACTGCACCGCCATATTTCTGGACGTCCTCAAGCGTTTGATAGAGTTTGGCTAGAAGGCCTAATGTACAAGATCAAGACAATGCTTCCCAGCAACATTCACAAACTTTTAGAGTCTTATCCACACGACAGAAAATTTGCTGTGAGATGTAACACTGCCATATCTGACGATTTTTCTATTTTGGCTGGAGTCCCCCAAGGTAGCGTGCTCGGGCCAACATTATATGTCCTCTACACAGCAGACATCCCGACAAGCAGTCGACTGACAACATCTACTTTTGCTGATGATACAGCTATACTCAGCCGTTCAAAATGTCCAATACAAGCAACTGCGCAACTAGCTCTTCACTTGGCCGACGTTGAAAAATGGCTATCTGATTGGCGAATTAAAGTAAATGAACAAAAATGCAAACACGTTACTTTCACCCTGAATAGGCAAAACTGCCCACCCCTCACATTAAATAACACCCTGCTTCCGCAATCAAACGAAGTAACGTATCTAGGAGTACATCTCGACAGAAGACTCACATGGCGCCGGCACATTGAAGCCAAAAGAACACACTTAAAGTTGAAAGCCAGTAGCCTACGCTGGCTCATCAACGCTCGATCTTCCCTTAGCTTAGACTACAAAGTCCTGCTGTACAACTCAGTACTAAAGCCTATATGTGCAACCAATCCCGTCTTCGTCGCAATGACTTACCTACCCAGCGACCAACTTGAGGGACGCGCAACCAAAATTACAGTCCACTGTTAGTTAATGTTTAACTTTTAAGATTCGAAAACTTATAGTTAGTCTCAAAAGCTAAGAGAAGATTCAATATATAAAGCAAAGTTAATAAAAAAAAAAAAAAAACTTCCTTCTCAAGTCTTCTAGGTCCTTCTTGAGATCGGATGCGAGCGGTTCGGGTGACTCTTCCCTTCTTTTTCTTCAGTGGGTCTTTAAGCCACTTGAATAATTCTCTAGCTAGTCTCGGTGTCCCTGCTTGGGCGCCACTTGTAAGGATGCTCTCTGGCCGGGGTACAGATCTCAGTCAGATCCAGGAGTCCTTTACAAGAAATTTGTAAGTCACCGAAACACCGGACTAGAGAGTTTCATTCAACGAGTGAATGAGTCGTATGGGGGGTCACGCCGAAGGTACTCATGGACGCGAGGGGCGAGGCCAAGCCAGGCGAACGATTTCACGATGGTGGGAACGCCGGGTGATCCCACTGGTCACTTCCGCGATTGGGACACGTAAGTCGTTTTCTGCGTGCCGGAGGCCAAAAATCCACCGGGCTGGTTCTTCGGGCGAGGCCAAGCCAGGACACTATTTCGCGAGAGTGGGGCCGGCAGGAGACGTCACGCACAAGTCGTTTTCCACGTATCGGAGGTCAAAAATCCACCGAGCTGGACCTTCGGGCGAGGCCAAGCCGGGACACTATTTCGCGAGAGTGGGATCGGTGGGTGACGTCACGCGCAAGTCGTTTTCGACGTATCGGAGGCCAAAAATACACCGGGCTGGACCATCGGGCGAGACCAAGCTGTGTAGAATTTGTCGGACGTGGGGGGATTGAAGGGAAAAGGATGGCGGTATGATTGACCAGTCGGGAATGATGTCCGCGCGCAGGTCACATGCACTACGAGGAGGAAAGCTATGGTACTAGACCAGTCTTGCCGGGTGTCCGCGTCCCGGTCACATGCGCTACGAGGAGGAAAGCTAGGGTACTAGACCAGACGGGCCGGGTGTCCGCGTGCCGGTCGCATGCGCTACGAGGGGGGGAATCTATGATACTAGACCAGACGGGCCGGGTGTCCGCGTACAGGTCTCAAATACTACAAAGAGGGAAGCTAGGATACTAGAACAGACGGGCCGGATGTCCGCGTACAGATCTCAAATACTACAAAGAAGGAAGCTAGGATACTAGACCAGACGGGACGGATGTCCGCATACAGGTCTCAAATACTACGGGGAAGGAAGCTAGGATACTAAGAATAAAAATAATCACAAACGGGGGATTTCACCTTTTACTTCTTCTCTTTATTTTTTTTCTAGAATATTTTTATTTATCTACTATCCTCCTACGAGTCCGCTACACCGTCTTTACTTAACGGAGAGGAATATTATGTACACTAACCTCAAAACACTGATCAGCCCACTTATTCACTGGTCGCGTGACGTCGCGCGGTCGAGGCGTCACTCGGATTACACGGAAAATTACTGCGGGAGACACGTCCGCCCCGTATTACCATTCCGACACAAGAGAGCGCTCGCTCGATCGGTGTATGACCACCTTCCCCACGCTCCCCTATTCTCGCTTTCGGGATTTCTGGTATATTCCTTAATTTCGAGTATTTTCTATTACTCACTAAATATCGGCTGGCGTTGCCACTTGGGCTTGGAACTTAACTACGGCTTAATATTCGGTTTCAACTTAATATTTATTATCCATTATGCGTCGCTTACACCTATAACCTTACATACTACCAAAATCTGTATCGTACACCGTCTAGGTGTGTACGATACACTTTTAAATTATAACCTACTTAATAAATAAAAACCTCACATATATGTATATGTCGGAGAACTAAATTCATCCCCTTGTAAGTCGTCATTGCTGGTGAATTGATCGTTTGGTTCTTGATTGCCTGAACTTAATTCTGGCAAATGCAGCGAGTCTTCGATGCCTTTGTTGCTCATAATTCTCTCTTAAGGACCAAAACACGTGTCTATCTCACGTCACACTACAAACCAGAAGAAAAAGAGAGACCAGACCTAGCAACGCATACGAAGCCACACTCGGCCTCAGCTCGCAAACTGAGTCCCCATTCTACCAAAACTAATATCTAGTATATGTAGTATACCAGCACAACCCATGGTCATATCGTACCTGTCGAAATGCTGCACTACATACTCTCCGACACGGCCATTCTGACATAGACACGTCCTCGTGTCTACAATAAACCTCTTAGTTTCATTCCAACATTATAATACTATTGAATACTTCAGAAAAACTTAACCAAGTAATCTCAATTTCATAGAATATTTCAAATCATTACGTTTTCTTATAAACCATTTCTTTCATTTACATTTCCAGTCAAAAGATCGTTTAAACATTATCAAATTATAAATTAATCATTACAAATCATTAAGTCATAATCCATGAAACATATCTTGTCTTATACTAGCCAACTTTTGAATATTCATCAATCGCCAAACACATTGGCTCACGCATTTTATTATGCTCTCAGCTCGTCCATCGCCCAATACTTGGCTTCACGAATTCATCAACCACATCGCTCGTCCATCGCCCAATACTTGGCTTCACGAATTCATCAACCACATCGCTCGTTCATCGCCCAATACTTGGCTTCACGAATTCATCAACCACATCGCTCGTTCATCGCCCAATACTTGGCTTCACGAATTCATCAACCACATCGCTCGTTCATCGCCCAATACTTGGCTTCACGAATTCATCAACCACATCGCTCGTTCATCGCCCAATACTTGGCTTCACGAATTCAACAACCTCATCGCTCGTTCATCGCCCAATACTTGGCTTCACGAATTCATCAACCACATCGCTCGTTCATCGCCCAATACTTGGCTTCACGAATTCAACAACCTCATCGCTCGTTCATCGCCCAATACTTGGCTTCACGAATTCATCAACCACATTTCTAAAGCAACCTTCGATCATCGCCAATCACATGGCTTTACGACACTCTTCTGTTTCAAAAGACTTTTCTAACAGACTTTGTTCTTTAAAATTTGCATCAGGCTCTCGAAATTTACACATCCTGTAACTTTCTCAAACTTTCGTGTTTGTTTGTTTGTTTTTTTTTTTTTTTTTTAACATGCTGTCTCCCTTCAATGCCTCAACGAAAGAACCTCTAAACTTTGGATCCGATTTCGTTTGCTGTTTCACACTGTTTTCCAGCACAAAGTAACCCATACTGAATCCAATTACCTTAGCCTTGCTTTCGTAAAATTTTGTTTTCTTATATCTTGTCAATTTCAGTTTCAGTATCGCTTCTAGGATTAGCCTCAGAGGCATAGCATTTACACCAATCAAAAGTTCTAATGGACTACATTTAGTACTACGATTCACTGCGAAATCAAGGGCCAGCTGTACCTCCACTAGTGCTTCTTGCCACGACATAGAGCTTGTCTCAACAGCCGTCAATAGATTCTTAAGGGTTTTCATAACCCTTTCAACTTGACCGTTGACTCGACTTACACCTGTGGCAATTAAATGTAGATCTATCTATTGATAAGAACAAAATTTCATAAACTTTGAACCAGTCAAGCTTCGCCGCTGATCGGCAATTAGACGTGTTGTCACACCTTAAATGACTGTCGTAGATTTCAGTGGGTTAATACAAGTATAAGCATCAATAGAGAAGGTGCAAAACAAATAAGCAAACTTAGTAAAAGCATTAATTGGAAACTAAGGATCAAAAATAATCAACACTGGCTTGTTCGTTAATACAGTGATTATTCTTTTGCTAATTTCTTAGTGCTCTACACTCCAAAACAAGCTATTATTTTCAAATGTGAGAAAATACAAAGGGTTCAAAAATTGTGCAAAAACCTCGGAAATTTGCGAAAATACGACATCAAACCGATGAGCTGTCGTAATGTAGCGATTGATTTCGATGTTGCTTTAATTTTTCGCCGCGTTAACCTCATAACCAATGTACCGAACTATTGTTTTCAGAAAGAAACATTTTGAAATGTTAAATAAAAATTCATCTTTCACTAAAATTTCTATAACAATTTCCAACCGTTCTTTGAAACACAGAGAAAGCAATCTTTAATCTAAATGGCATCGATAGAAATTCATTCTTCCGATCAGGTGTAACAAAAGCAGTATTTAATTGTTCCGAGTCCATTGGAATCTAATGATATCCACTAGACATGACAAGAGAAGTGAAATAATTTGCTCCCCAAAGTCTAGCTACTTTATCTGATATCAGAGGTAATGAAATTTTATCAGCTACTGTATTTTTATTTAATTCCCGATAATCAACTCAAAGTTTTGCTGAACCATTTATTTTATATTTACAAATAACAAATGGAGATTTACTTGGTCTGATAACTTTATACTCAATTAATTCTCTATTTTTACTAGGTCTGATAACTTTATACTCAATTAATTCTCTATTTTTGCCACGAACTAGCGCCCTCTCACTTGAACCAAATCTATATGGTCGCTTTTGAAGAGTCTTAGTTGATTCAACCAGTCAAATGCAAAAAAATAAAACAAAAACTATACCAAAAACATTGAACCAATATTTGTCTGCCAATGACAATATTTTTTTTTGATTCCGCAATTTGGTACTATGTGAAACAAAACTACCAAAGAATTTCCACCAACAATGATATAAATCTTGATTTTCGAAGTACTGTAGTACTGTACTTTCTTTAATTAATGAACACTTAGCTTCCGGATCAAATGTTATTGGAAATCTCTCACCATTAACCAGCATACTCAATTTAGGCTCCACCATAGTGCACAGCTCCACTCTCTTCCGATCTTACTCCTAATCCGGTATTCTGCACTTTTTTTGACAATTAGTGGCAATGTGTCCCGGCTCCTGGCATCTGTAACAAGTTACAATTGGCCTTTCCTGATGAGACTTCCCAGAACGCCGCTCCTTTTCAGTTGACGAGAACTGAAATCCTAGTCCAGATCTGCAGTCTTGCTTTTTATGTCCTGGTTTTCCACACTGATAACATTTTAGATCAGCAGTTTTAGCCCGCTTAGTCTCCGGTTCCCAGTTTGGTGCAATAGGACGCTCCTTCAGTGCAGAAAATACTTGCAGCTCCGCTTGCAGCTCACGTCGATTGCTGATATGCGTTGTGTGTATCATTCGTTGTAAACGCCGGTCGAAATTAGCCATATGCCCAAGAATCAAAGCGATGGAAATTTGTTCACAATTTAAATTACGCAATTTTGTGCGCGGTTTCGTTCGTAAAATTATGTCGACCGTAGCGCACCACTGCGTGGCATCCACCCCAGCAATGTCCGGATTATATTTCGGCAAGCAAATCTCGCCAGTCTGTTGTACTGTGCTCGCCGGCATCTGTAGTTTCTTAACCAGTTCCAGAAAATTCCGGTTTTGTTGCTCCAACAACGCGAAGACATCCCTTGTCAAAGTTTGGTTAGGGCCGAATTCCACTTCTGATGTCGGAGAACTAAATTCATCCCCTTGTAAGTCGTCATTGCTGGTGAATTGATCGTTTGGTTCTTGATTGCCTGAACTTAATTCTGGCAAATGCAGCGAGTCTTCGATGCCTTTGTTGCTCATAATTCTCTCTTAAGGACCAAAACACGTGTCTATCTCACGTCACACTACAAACCAGAAGAAAAAGAGAGACCAGACCTAGCAACGCATACGAAGCCACACTCGGCCTCAGCTCGCAAACTGAGTCCCCATTCTACCAAAACTAATATCTAGTATATGTAGTATACCAGCACAACCCATGGTCATATCGTACCTGTCGAAATGCTGCACTACATACTCTCCGACATATAT
>NW_024545892.1:0-1517 GCF_018152505.1 Drosophila elegans | reverse complement strand
TGTTTTCGCCACTTTATTCGTTCGTGAAGACTTGATTTGCGCCATCAAACCCAGAAAATTTGTTGAAGCTGTGGTTTCTGAAGTTAACGTCGATCGACGTTTGCTGACTAGGTCAGGCTCTACATGAAGGACGTGATGTATGTGCCAGTGCGAAAAATAAGTAGGAGTAAGTGTCTCAAGGTCTGCAGGGTTGTCTTAAATGGGAAACAATGGTCTCGAGTAATAATCATAGAAACGTTGTAGAAGTAGTGTGTTTAGCTCATCAAAATTGAGCATCAATGATCCACTGCGACGAAGATTATATTTGCAAATTTAACTGAAGTTTCGGCACACATCTGAAGTGCGGCGACTTTGGAGGAATAACATGCCAATCAATGCAATCGTTACGGCACATATGATGGAATAGCTGCTTGTAGAAAAATTCATTTCATAAATAATGCTTTCTAACTGGCTAGCTCGTTTTACTTCCATGAAAATTCATTATCAGATGAAGATTCTGCTTTACGCCCGCGAGTTCATATAACTGCCTCAGGTTGCAGTGGAATGCTTGTGCTGAAGGTTCTTTACGAGCTTTTTGTAAACTGTCTATAGTAAGAAAAGCATATAAAAATACTAAAATAGCATTTTATCGGTTGTCGAGTAGCGAAATTCCTGACTGTACAAAGAATGGTCCACAATAGTCCACGCCGGTTATTACGAACGCTCACGATTCGGTCATACGTTCGGCGGGTAGATCAGATTTCCGCCCGCCTATTGGCCAGGAAAGTCTGTCGTATAATAACCAAGAGCGATTGAGGTCCGACGTGAAGATGCGTTTCATGAAAATGCCTTATAAGAATCGAAGTAATGGGCTGCTTCCTGGGCATTATTATGTGGGATGTCGTGCTGCAAAATCTAAGTAAAATTTCTAAGTCGTCCACCCACACGGAACAATCGGCTTTCATCCAAAAACCTTCCTCTAATCAGATTTGATAGGTTGATACACTTGCTTGATTTCAGAATCCTAATCTCATTTTTCGAATTGAGACCGCTGTGTCAATCGCAGAAACAATTTTGTTCCCAGACGAACAACATCTACTGTTAATTTTTATTTTCGCTTGTAAAAAAATGAGCAAACAAATGCAAAGATTTGTTGCATTTTTTGCGAATGAATTGACAGATTTGGAATTCTCTACCAAAAACATAGAAGTGCCTCGTCCCAATAGGATTATTTTCCGGGTCTTCAGCGTCATACTGTCTTTTGCTAAGTATGACGGCCCATGCTCGAGCTGATAAGTTCGGCTGGTGGTCCCTCCCCGGGACGAGTAAATCAGCCGGACAAGATTTGTTCGAACATGCAGCCAGTCCCTTTAGCTGAGCTCCTGTATTGCCACCAGACGATTCATAACAAATACATTGAAGTTGAAAGGTTGACTGTTGATCCATGCTAAAACGACAGCAAAAAGCATCAGGGAAACTTAATGTATTAATTGTGCGAGTAGGGCGGTCCCACATAGCTTCAAGTGGGGTACAGTAAT
>NW_024545891.1:0-477 GCF_018152505.1 Drosophila elegans | reverse complement strand
ATTCTGTTCGAAGTGCTTAAAGCAGTTGGAGGGCTCTCAGCCCAAAGTTTTCTTTCCATAATTGTTGAAGAAAAATATTAGATTTAGTTATGACTGGCCCTATAAGGCCAGAAGCGGGCCCATAAAATCGAGCTATAGTCGACAAAACAGATCGTTTTGTATGTTTTTCGGAACTTGACTGGGGAAGAACGAGAACAAAACGGATTCCAAGCCAATCCTTACGCCTTAGATGTCGCTTCCATTATCGAACCTTTCGAATGGTTCCTTATCTTCTGTAGAAATTTCTTTTATTACTACAACGATTGTTCTACCACCATTTTCGAATTTTAAATTTCTCTGAGCAAGAAGGCTTGTTACTTGTCGGATAATTTTCTTCACCTCCACTGATGAATTTCCCCAATGCGCAAGTCATCTACGTAAAAATCGAGAAGCATGACTTGTGAACCAATCGGATAGGTTGATTTCTCATCCACAGCA
>NW_024545890.1:0-2083 GCF_018152505.1 Drosophila elegans | reverse complement strand
AGAACTGCGGGAATAATGTCCAAATCCAGTAACCTCACACACCAACAAGTTTTTTCGCAGCAAGGGAATCCCTTTTAGTTTGATTTGGCCTACGCAAAGTATATCATAGAAAAGGCTTGCTCCTTTAAGTAGATCAACACGCTGAGATGTTTTGAAAAAGATTTGAAAAATGTTAGAGGAAATTATCCAGTCGCATCAAGGGATAGCGAGGTTGATTCTCGGTTGTGTTCGGATTTTCTGGATTGAATAACAATGCTGGCGGAACCTTCAGTTTTCAACTGGAAGCAAGGTTAATACCAGATAAATAAACCGAACACTTAGATTGCCTAAGCTGAAACTGTTTTGCAAAACGAGCTGTGATTAAATGAATCTGCTAGCCGGAATCCAAAAGAGCACGACCCTCACTGGGAAAGGCTGCGTCAGTACTAAGCGGTTTCGGAGACGGAGAACTTGTGATGTGCAAGAGGATGTGATGCGGTTGGTGTTCCGACAACCTTCTAAAGACTATTAAAGCACATTCTGAGTTTTCTAGCTTCGCTAGAAAAGAAGGAGAGCAAATTCCTGAAACGAGTGCAGTTTGTTTTTACAAAATACGAAAATACCATGCCTACCAAATGTTTCTAGTCCTATTGGTTCTTCAACTTTTTCCAACCTGCCCACTACGGGAGATGAGTCAATGAAGCTCGACATTTTTTCATTGTCAAACAGCGCTTTTCCAGGAATTTTGAAATTGGCTCCCACGTCAGATTATATTCGATAGCGAATATATGCGATTGCACCAACGATACATCAGCTATGTCCTCCATGAGTGCCCAGAGGTTAAGTGCTCGCATGTAGATTAAGTTTGTCGGAAAAGCACGCAGCTGCTCACAGAACCATTCTCAACCTTTTCCGGTTCAAAACCTTAGCGATATGTCTGAAATATTAAAAGTTTATTGTTGAAACGACTATTTAATATTTCATAATTATCCTCAACTATTTCCAATGACTTTATGGAATCCAGCGCAGGTCCATCCAAATATGGATAACGGGGCTCGATCAATAACCGTACTGAAAAATGCGTGGAAGTCAGACCTTTCATAATATACCAACGCACGAAAAAAGTTGGCAGTTTAATCAGAGATACACGAAACTTTGGTCTAAGATCCCACACGTCGTCCATGTGAAGAGTTGAGAATAGAGACAAAATCGTTGCTTATACCGTTCGCAACTGCTGTGCTGTCCACCTCTTCTATGGAGGATTGGTACTGATGAAAGGTCTTAGTCATTTTCAAAATAGTTAAGATAAACATTAAGACGACTTTCACACATAACACCGATCGTAGCAGCATCAATAGTTTTCTGTAGAGAAACCACTATGTTATATAACAAGAGCGCCTTTGCCTTGTAAAAATACACCTTGTTTTCCCTATGTCACTTGGCTTGTGGTCTTGCATGTTCACTGGCACCGAAGGGTGACACAAAAAAGAGAACGAGAACCGCAAGCTACCAATGAGCATTTATGCGTGTGTGTATAGAAAACTATCGGGTTCGCTTCCGCGGGGTTAAGTTTTAACTTTAATTTGGCAATTCACTTTTATGTAAAATATGATAGTTCTACAACAATCACGTCGGCGTTACCAAATATTAAAGCCAAAAGCGTTTTCTAGGCCTATTTGAGTTCTCTTCTGATCCCAGAGAATAATAAATACGGCGTTAAATTTTAATTCACGTTACAAACTTTTATTTAGTAAGGGTGGCATTAGGCCAGAGCCTCTCTGTTTATAACTGTTTACAGTAGAAATCGATTTGGGTTAGGAATGCGAAATTGGTTTGTGCCAACGACAATCCAATGGAGATCGATTCGTACTCAGTTTGACCCAAAGAGCACTAACTTCAAATTTTGAAGTCGCATCTGTGGTTATGCCTCTCAGCGACGATAAGAAAATTAGATTATGTGGTGAGAGAGAGATTGGGAGGGGAATTCAGGCGCATACAACTTGGCCCCTAGCGGAGACACGAACATTTATACAAAAAATTCGGATTTCGGTGAAAATTTTTAGTCCCTTTTAATTTTTTAAAAGATATAATTGAAAAAATAAAG
>NW_024545889.1:0-1269 GCF_018152505.1 Drosophila elegans | reverse complement strand
AAAAATTTAAGCGGTTTTTAATTGTATTTAAAGATATCTGGTTTGCTGAAATGATGTTTGTACTATTATAACTAAGTATAAAAATGACAGATTTATTTACGGCTTTAAAAAAAAAACGTGAAAACATATTTAAATGTTCTCTTTATATTAAAGATAACTTGTGGAGGACCGCTTCTTCTTTGCAATTTTATTATAATAATTGATGAAACAATAAAAATATATTTTCTAGATTCAGCCTTTACTGAACGTATGTTGCAAATTCTTCCTAATGAGAACTATAGAGGATATGTTGAAGCAGATGCTACTCAGCGAGCGTCTAATAAATCAAATTCATATTTTTTAATTCATGGATTAGCAGACACAACTGCCCCTTTCGTTCACGGAGTGCAATTAGCTAAATCATTAACAAGCGCTAATATTCTTTTTCGATATCAGGTAAAATGTTAAATATTCTTATATGGTATGCTTATTAAAGATTTTTAAAAGACTTATGCAGATGAAGGTCACGAATTAAATGGTGTACTTGAACATGTATACTCTTCTGGAGCAATATTTTGGAGACTGCTTAAGCCTGGATCAGATAAATACAAAACCGACCTAGTTCCAAACATGGTTCCAGCTGAATAAACTAAAATATAATAACATTAACACTACCTTATCAAATTACATTTTTAGCATGCAATAAACTTTACATTTATAAACAATTATTGGTAAAACTCTAAAATATCATAGTTTTTTTTAAGTGATTGTGTGAATGTCAATTTTTTTTTCATCAGCCCCTTATTGATTTCGTGGGACTTAAAGTTTTCTAAGTCGGAGCACTCCGCTTATAGCGTTCCTTCTTAATCTTTAATGTTGAAAACAATAAAAAAATTTCTTAATCCTAAAACTGGCTCGCTCTAAAATGAAGTTTGTCACGGAACTTTGAGACATGGTGGAGGTCAGTTAGGGCTGTAAATGGTTTTCGGTCAGTATCTATTGCCTCATTCGAATTTTCCAAGTCGGGCCATTTTAGATTAAAGATTTAGAATTCTAAAAGAAAATTTCCTCGAAATAAACACTGTTTTTCATGAAAAAGAAAAAGCTCGTCTGTTTAAGGAAATAAGCTATTTATAAGTTATTTGATCAGTCACATTCAACAAAAGTGATTTTGTATGTGTATACGTTTGACTGTAGATGAAGGTCAGTTCCGCTTTATGTGCAGATCTCTAAGCGCAGAAAACTTAAATTCTTGCTAACGACAATTGTTAAGTTTGTTCGTAACAAAAT
>NW_024545888.1:0-4084 GCF_018152505.1 Drosophila elegans | reverse complement strand
AAATGTATCTTGCTTTTTTTCCTAGATAAAGTCATGACCAAGCCTCTTCTCTTCTCTTTCTCGCACGCAGCGGGAATAAACTATTTTAGCTAACAGTAGTTTTTTAAAATCAGCTTTCATGTGAGGGCTCAAATCAATATTCTTACAGAGTCGTTTTGTGCGACCTATTGGGCCGAAATCCGCGAGCGAAACGAAAAAGAGTTTTGGTCAGAGTGTTGTGTTTGTAAAATTTTTTCTGTTTTGTGAATGTGCAGACTGCATAAGAAAAATCGGTTGACGGTTATTTGCGAGATCTGGAAATAACTAAACACATCAGCTAACGGAGGTTAGGTGAGTGGTTTTTCTCTAGAGACGAGGCCTCCTATCCCATTATGATACACGCTAAGGTCGGAGTCGATATCCTTGCTGAGATTGAAGTTCTGCTCCTTTTAAATGCAGTCCCTGTCTCTGGTGCCTCCCCCTCTACGCAGCTTCTGCAGAAGTCGTGGTATAGAGCGTTGTACCTTGCAGCCATTTTCCCTATGGTACAGTGCTTCGTTAATACCCCTATAATGGCTCGAATCCTTTTCTTGGTAAAGTGTAGAAATTGTCCTTGGGCATTAAGATCAGGCCAAGTCGCTTTGGAGATGACGAAGTTGTCGGCGTTCGGCCAGTGCCTTGGGACATCATCCTCCCCTTGCCTTCAGTTTAGCATATGGGTGCTGTACCAATCTGGAGAAGTTCCTGACAGACGTTGATAGCAACTAGACTTTATCTGCTCGTTTGTAACCGCTTATGCCCCAGTGTGCAAACCCAAATTTGAACGTTAGTTAGTGCGTTAAGAATACCCGGATTTCATTGTCGCATTAAACGCATTGGTCGACTAATGGGCATTGATTTACAGGAAATCCCATAATGCGGATAAATTCGAATTTAAAATAAAAGCGATGAAAAACCATTCGCCCCGAACGTTTTGAAATAATACAGACAAGGACATATATTTCACGAGTTTTTTTATGGTACCACACTGCAACAGCTGTTGCAAGGATGGGGCCATTTTTTTGATTTCTTTGAAATCTAGTTTTCATTAAAATTTCTGAAAACAAGAGCACACGCAGCAAATCCTGGTCGCAGTACCACAATACATTACTGCTGGATCTCTGGAAAGATTTAACTCCCACATATACGGGGATCCTTGCTCTATTTTCGAAACTGTGATGGTCTCCTCTGCCGACCCGTCAGAAATACCATCAGCTCCTTCCTTGTCGTTCAAGTTGACAATTGCCTCGGTCGCATTATAGATGTCCTGCTGAGCATTAAGATTTGCGTAAACTCTCTCAAACTCATGAGTTTTAATTCACTTCGTTTTGATTTACGAAAAGTTCAAAAGTAGACTCCAGCCCAGATCAGCTGTTTGTGCCACTCACTTGTCGGAGTAGCATTAGCTTAATGGAATCAGGCACATTTAAAAAGTCCACTAATGCAACAATGGAATCCGGCTATAAGACGTTCAAGACGCACAGAGCTTTGATTGCCGTCTGACTGTCTAAGATGGCCACTACATTGGAAGTAGGCTCCCGGCACGCGATCAGCTTGGTAGCTTGCCTGATTTTAAAGATCTCCACCTGGAAGACGCTGGTCCGACGCTTTTGGGAGGGAGTCGGCATCCTGCTTTTTCCTGTCCCAAACTATTTCCGAAGGGCGATAGTCACACTTCCCGGACACGGTTTGGCACCCCATAGCGTAGGTTGAGCCGTGACTAGTATCATTGCTTCAGCTGAAGGAATGTGCCTTTCGGTGTGAAATTCATTCAGCGCCGCTTGGAAGGTGGATCTGAGTTATCCAGTTATTCCCAGATAAGCTGCCCTTTCAGCATTTTTCAGGTTATCCAAGTGCACGTTTCGATTGTTAGCCGAAAGCGATCTATAAGTTAAAATCGGACGGATAACTGCTGTATACAGCTAGCGAGTGAAGAACAGTTGCAAATCTCCATCTTCGTCCGAATTTTCTTTTTGCAGAGGTGTGCCCCGTGTGACCTTTTCTGAATTTAGGTGCTGTCGGCGATGGGTTGAATAGTCAGCCACGCCATGATCATCAAATCCCAATTAAATTTTGGGATAATGGATCCATTCACCAGTTTGATTCTGACATTATTAAAAGCTCCCTTTACGCCGAATGCTGCTACGTCCTAAGGTTCTTCTCGAACAAACTCGTGTGCTGCTAAAGGTTGAGTGGTGTTGAGATTTTTCTTGGGTGCAGATTCACCTACCGTTCTAAAGTTTTAGAGAAAACGATAACTGATGGGCCAGTGATTCTTTCGGTGAGCGGTAACCCATCTTCCAGCCGTAGGGATGGCGACCACCCTCCCCTTAGAGGGTTTAAAACCCCTTCGGGCCAGATCTGCCAATTTCCAGCTCCGCTGGAATTCTTTTCCGACGTCATCCTTAAAGGTTAGTACTCATTGCAAACGGTCGGCATATTGGGAATCTTAGTTTTTCCATTTCTGTAAACACACATACATAGATACCCAAAAGTTAAATTTCCATACAATTTACTCGGCAAAAGCGGAATAAGAACAACTAATTCAAAAGCTATATTACATGCGTACATACATGTAGATTTTGTATTTTATTGCCAAAATCTCATCCTAACGATCCAGAGTTTGGAACTTGTAGAGATTACTGCACTAGTCACGAAGAGATAACTAAAAGATGCTAGATAATATAGACAAATTGCAACATATAGTCCACACACAGTTCGAGCAACATTTCGAGCAAACATTCAATTTCCCCAAATCCATACCAATTTAAAACACACAATACAAGCACTTCCAGCAAAGAGCATTTCAACCTCAAACACACGCAGCATTTATAACCACTCCATTAAAATGAATGAAAATTAAAAACATCAATAGTCTGCAGTTAAATTTGGTTTTCCTATTGGGTTATATGCACGAAAATTTTCGGAAATTACGAAGCAGTTAGATACATTAAATAAAGAAACACTGCAGCTCCACTTGTGTTTGTATTGATAAGTTATTTCCTTATTTATGCAGTAAGAAATGCATGCATCAAATCTATAACTTTTTCCTGAGGTGCAAAACAAAATATTTGTATATAAGGTCAAGTAAAAAGTAAGACATTATTTGAACAATAGTTGACTTTAGTGATCTGTATCTAGAGTTGTATAAGTCGATTTAATTTTAGTAGGCGGCGTTAGAAAGTTGAGCATTCGGAAAATATGAAAGCTACTTGGGAAGGTTTGTGATTGATAACCTAGACGCTTTGTAGGCTCGAATAAATATGGAGACCGGTAAAGAAAAGATTCGCTATGTTTTACAATTTTTATTTTGCAAAGGCAAAAACGCAAGCCGGGCAGCTGGAGCAGTAAATGGAGTATGTGGCCCTATTACCGTAACGCCCAACCATGCAAATCCTGGTTTCAGCGATTTCGATCACCGAATTTTGATGTTAAAATCGTTGAGTCAGACCGTCATTCAAGCTCAAGAAAGCTCGATGTATGGGTTCCATGTAAGCTATAAAAAAGCGTTGGAGCGAATTTCCCGATCTGCAGATCTGCTGAAACGCAACAATCCCGTCCGGTTTTGACTGGTGATGAATGATGGGTCACATACGATAACGTGAGGTGAAACGGTCGTGTTGAAGAGAAGAGGATGATCCGGCCCAGGGTGCTCAATGGGATTGACGGCCAGAAAGGTTTGCTGTGTATTTGGTAGGATTGGCAAGGGATTATCTACTATGAGCTGCTCCCCTATGGCCAAACACTTAATTCAGTTTTATGCTGCCAACAGTTGGACAGCTTTGGCCAAAGGAAGGAATTATTTTCCATCAGGACAACCTAGACCACACACGTCAATAGTGACTCACCAGAATCTCCGGGAAGCTTGGATGGGAGAGTTTTTACATCCTCCTTTTTCACCACATTTCCTATCAATGTCAGACAATTAGCTACAAGAGAGGTTGGGTGAAAACCGACTAGCTCGGTATTTTACTGGAAATAAGGACGAAGGTTTTATGGGGAGGTATTAGTAAATTACCATCAAAATAGGGATCGAGTTTATAAAAAAGGGTGTTTATTTGGAACA